>NC_086444.1:307898121-308090621 GCF_028390025.1 Pseudophryne corroboree | reverse complement strand
GGGGGGGGGGGGAGGATACACTAGTTTCGAAAATTCATTAATTCGATTAAATCCTACGTGAAATTAGTTCCCCAAGGGGGTATAAAACGTATTAAAAATATCGATAACCATATGTTATCCTTGAAATTCAGAACGTTGAGTTAATTCTCTTCATCTCATAAGATAATATTAATAAACTTTCATATTGTTACTAATAGTCATAATAACACCCCCTATTTACAAAATAAGCAGGACATAGTGAAAACAAGGGATTCCATTCACATAAAGTGCTAAATGGAGCCATATTTAAAAGCGGTGCTCACAAATAATAAATAATGAATCTTACCTTACCAGTAGCTACAATAGCTTCAAGTCACAACCAGTGTAATGAGGCTGTGTGCTGAGACTTACCCTTAAATAGGAAACAGAAGTGACCTCACTTCCCCTAATGCAGTGATTGGGGTATTAAAAACCTTAAATAATATTGGAATAAGTCCTATGTTACTAGCTGAAATCGTTACAGTGATTAAACATTGAGAAAATTGATGGCCTTAAAGTGAACTTTTATAATACACTATAAGGGATAAAAAAACCTTAATTGTAAATACATCCCATAATGCATCTGGTCGTTACAGACCAAACTGATATGATTGACAGGGCTACTCACCAATAAAACTAGTTCAGTGAAAACAGACCTAATCTCTATCCCATACGTCCCATAATGCATCTGGTCGTTACAGACCTGACTGACATGATTGACAGGGCTATTCACCAATAAAACTGGTTCAGTGGAAACAGACCTAATCTCTATCATTGTAAGTATAATAATATTAATCTCCTCTGTGCATTACAAACAAAGTGTGAAAAAGCTGTCCTGGTGTGAATTATAAACACCTCAGTAGTGGGGAAACTTATCCCCTTAAACAGTGTTTTCGTGATAAACTAATCCCGCCGCGCTGGGACTAGAACACTGATGTCTCGGCGTCGATAAGGCCAGTGTTCCACATAGCTAGTTACATCTAGATCGCGCCACTAAGTAAAACGGCTTGCGTTCCAGCGGCGCGATTGTTTGCGTTCCACAGCGCCGGGATGGTGTCACGTGATTGTATCACCTGACACTCGGACACATGATCTGAACTGGCCAATAGGTGCTGAACAGGGCAGCTGGTGTTCAGTGACGCGGACGTTAGTACTCCACGCAGCTGTATCTCACCAATTGACCACCCCACGTGACAATTAGACATGTGGTTTGGGCGGCCAATAAACGGATCAAACTAGGTAACCTAGGAGACACTACGCAATCGCTACCAAAAATAACATTTGTTAGTGTATATACACATAGTAATGAATAATGCGATAAGTGCGATACTCTACCTAATCTATTAACTAACACCTACATTATTAGCTACATATATATGATGATTTAGAAAATTATATAAATTATATAAATTAGTCTATTGTTAATTAACCACCTACATTTAAAGCACCGCCCCTAAAAGTGGCTCCACTTTTACAAATAACATATTAGATATTAACAAATGTCCCCTAATAGGAATACAAATGATCATCCTTTTAAACACCATTATTTATAAATACACCAATATTGGGAATATAAATCATAATCAAAGACATAAACAAGGGAATATATTGAAGTGTGAAAAAACATGATACTACAGGAACGCTACCATATCTATAGTTTCATTTAAACCAAACGGGATAAGAGTGTTCAGCGAATAGATCCAATAGGATTCTCGCTGGGCTAGCAGTCTATCTCTATCTCCTCCTCTTTTATCTACCATAATATGCTCGATAACCGTAAATGAGAGACCCAGGACTTGAGAGTTATGTTTCTCCTGAAAATGTCGAGGTAAACTGTGGTTTTGGACCTTGTAGGTAATATTTCGTAAGTGTTCCTGTATTCTTAACTTAAGACACCTTTTGGTTTTACCAATGTAAGAAAGGTTACAACCGCAATCAATTTTATAGATTACGTAGTTAGTATTGCAGGTAACAATGGTCCTCAGTTTAAAGACTCGTTTGCTGTCGTCTTTCCAGCAAAAGCCTTTTTTATCGATAAAGCGACAACATTTACATTTATTACAGGGGAAGAGCCCTGATCTCTTCATTACAGGATGTTCATTAAGAGTCTCACCCTTCTTTTTATCATTCTGAAGTTGGCTGGGAGCAAGAATGTTCTTAAGGTTCCTGGATTTACTGAATACTATGTTAGGCTTGGTAGGGAAGTGTGGTCCCAATATGGGGTCCTTCAAAAGGAGATGCCAATGCCGATTCATAACACGTCTAATCTTGATATTTTCTTGATTATATTGTGTTATGAACGGTCTTTCGGTGATACGTTCTTCTTTTTTACTTTCTTTTACTTCCAAAAGGCTATTTCTATCAATTTCAGAAGCTCGAACCTGGTCTCTCCTTAGATGGATCTCATTATATCCCCTATCTAAAAACTGTTCTACCAGAATAGAAGATTGTTCCCAGTACCTTTCCAAACTGCTACAGTTTTTCCTAATCCTCACGAACTGGGAGTAGGGTACTGTAGTTTTCCATCGAGACAGATGGCAACTATTTGAAGGTATGAAACTGTTCGCGTCGGTCTTTTTAAAAAAGGTTCTCGTATCAAGAGTCCCGTCATCTTCGATGTTTATAAGGACGTCCAGGTAATCAATAGTAGAAATATGCTCCTTATAGGTAAATTTGAGATTATGGGAATTAATTTGAATCTCTGAAATGAAATCACTCAATTCCTCCAACTCTCCATCCCAAATAAGAATCACATCATCTATGTATCGCTTATATATATATATATATAGTACCAGTCAAAAGCAAAAGTCTGGACACACTTTCTCATTCACTCCAGTGAGAAAGTGTGACAAAACTGGTGACTGGTACTGTATGTGTGTGTATATGTATATGTATGTGTATATATATATATATATATATATAATATATAGGCAAGCCCTGTAAGGCGGCACTCACGAGACTTGAGACAAGAGTAATCAGACGGACAGTGTCACCGTGTTTATTTATATATATGTGTGTATATATATATATATATATATATATATATATAATATGTGTGTATATATATATATATATATATATATATATATATATATATATATATATATATATATATATATATATATAAAATATATACACCCTGTAGATGCAGGATACTGGAACCAGGCAGAGGCACTCAGATATTTTCAAAGTGCAGCAGGCACAGGGGGCCACACAACATGGGAGGAGGAGCGGGGGGGGGGGGGGGTAGATGGTTCCGCACACACATAAGACAAGGGGTAGTGGGGCTACACACAGGGGGTTGGGGGGGGGGGGTAGATGGTTCCGCACACACATAAGACAAGGGGTAGTGGGGCCACACACAGGGGTTTGGGGGGGGGGGGGTAGATGGTTCCGCACACACATAAGGCAAGGGGTAGTGGGGCCACACACAGGGGGTTGGGGGGGGGGGGGGGGGGTAGATGGTTCCGCACACACATAAGACAAGGGGTAGTGGGGCCACACACAGGGGGTTGGGGGGGGGGGCAGGAGGGCACAAGGTGTCACACACACGGGGGGGGGGGGGGCACAAACCAGGGTGAGGGGGGTAAAGTGTGCCACACACAAAGGCTGGGGGTAAATGGGGCCACATGCAGGGGGTGGGGATATGGCAATGCATTAAAATACATGTACATTACTTTGTGTATATCTACTCACACTCTGGCAGCTGAGGGTCACACTCCGGTAGGTGGGTACGCTGGCCAGTGGCACTGGCTGGTGGGAGATGCGGGCTGCCCGCGGGTGTCTGGCCATGCACACAGAGGAGGGCTGGGTTTGCCTCGGCGGGAGAGGCAAACCCAGCCCTCCTGTCTCTCGCAGAGGAGGGGAGATGCGGCGGCTGACAGCTAAGAACGGGTGGGACGAGGCGGGCCGCGGAGGTCTCTGTCTCTCATGCAGGGAGACAGTGTGATTAAGCACACTGCAGTAATCACACTGCAGTAATGTGTCTGGCGGCGTGGCGGGGTCCGGCGGGCAGCAAAGCGCGGGGCAGGAGGGCGCACACAAACGGGCAGGCGGCATTCAGGTGTCTAAAAAGGGGCAGGGCGCAGCGCCCTGTGAAAGACACCTAGAGTGAACACTACGTTAAGGCGTACTATTGCCCGTGCATGGATCTTAAAAGCTATAGTAAAGTGGTCAGGCACGTTACTAGAAGACTTAGATACAATGGATAGAAGTGACATTGAACTGTTTTTACTTAACATACAGGATTCTGCGGGGTTCATGGTGGAATCCATGAAGGACCTGGGTACGCTGAATGCACGGATATCTTCCATGTCTATCTCAGCTCGCAGGGGACTCTGGCTACGCCAATGGTCGGCAGATGCGGAATCCAGGAGAAGTGTGGAGAACCTATCCTACACAGGTCAGGCTCTATTTGGGGAAGCGTTGGATGCGTGGATTTCCATGGCAACCACGGGTAAGTCACCTTTTCTTCCCACAGCTACACCTTCTACGAAGAAACCCTTTTCTTCATCTGCATCGCAGTCCTTTCGGACCGCTAAGACAAAAAAGTCCAAGCCCCGTACCACTTTCTTTAGAGGTGGGCATGCAAAATCCAAAAAGCCTGCACCTGCAGGCTTCCAGGACCAGAAGCATGCTTCTGGTTCTTCAAAATCCTCAGCATGACGGTGGATCGCACAGCCTGGAGGACGGTCTGGTGGGTGCGAGGCTCAGACGTTTCAGCCACGTCTGGGTGTCGTCCGGCCTGGACCCTTGGGTACAGGATATTGTATCCCAGGGATACAGACTGGAGTTTCAAGAACTCCCACCTCACCGATTCTTCAAATCAGGCTTGCCAGCTTTACTGACAAGACAGGGCTGTCCTACTGGAAGCCATTCAAAAATTGGAAAGGTCAGTGGTCATTGTTACAGTTCCCTCGCATATGCAAAACAATGGTTACTATTCAAACCTTTTCGTGGCACCGAAACCGGATGGTTCGGTCAGGCTGATTTTGAACTTGAAATCATTAAACCCTTATCTGAGGGAGTTCAAGTTCAGAATGGAGTCTCTGGGAGCGGGGATCTCAGGTCTAGAGGAGGGAGAGTTTCTGGTATCCCTAGATATCAAGGATGCGTACCTCCACATTCCGATTTGGCCGCCGCACCAGGCTTATCTCAGGTTTGCACTGTTAGACAGTCACTATCCATTTCAGGCACTGCCATTCGGTCTCTCCACGGCACCGAGGGTGTTCACCAAGGTGATGGCAGAGATGATGGTTCTCCTCCGCAGACAGGGAGTGAACATAATTCCATATCTGGACGATCTGCTGATAAAGGCATTGACCAGGGAGAACTTGTTGCAGTCCATTGCTCTCACGACTCGTCTGCTCGGGGAACATGGTTGGATCCAGAACCTTCCGAAGTCACATTTGGAGCCGACAAGGAGATTGTCTTTCCTGGGGATGATCCTCGACACTGAAGTGCAGAGGGTGTTTCTACCGGTGGAAAAAGCATTGGTGATTCAAACAATGGTCCGGGATGTCCTGAAGCCAGCCCGGGTATCGATTCATCATTGCATTCACCTTCTGGAGAAGCTGGTTGCCTCCTATGAGGCTCTACAGTACGGAAGATTTCATGCTCGATCCTTCCAACTCGATCTCCTAGACAAGTGGTCGAGATCTCATCTACATATGCACCTGAGGATATGTCTGTCGCCGATAGCAAGGATTTCGCTCCTCTGGTGGCTGCAGATGTCTCACCTTCTGGAGGGCCGCAGGTTCGGGATTCAGGACTGGATCCTTCTAACCTCGGACGCAAGTCTCCAGGGTTGGGGCGCAGTCACTCAAGGGGAAACCTTCCAAGGAAGGTGGTCAAGCCTGGAATCCAGTCTTCCAATAAACATTCTGGAACTAAGGGCCGTGTACAACGGTCTTCTCCAAGCGGCACATCTTCTGCGAGATCGTGCCATTTAAGTACAGTCGGACAATGTAACGATGGTGGCCTACGTCAACCGTCAGGGCAGAACGAAGAGCAGATCTGCAATGTCAGAGGAAACAAGAATCATCCTCTGGGCAGAAAAACACGCGTTGGCACTGTCAGCAATTTCCATTCCGGGAGTGGACAACTTCGGAGGTATTGTTCCAGGTCGAGAGACCCGCAAGCAGTGGCGGTAGACGCGCTGGTGTCTTTGTGGGTGTTCCAGTCGGTGTACGTGTTTCCTCCACTTCCACTCATTCCAAGGATTCTAAAGCTCATAAGGAGAACAAGAGTTCAGGCAATCCTCATTGCTCTGGACTGGCCAAGAAGGGCTTGGTACGCAGATCTTCCGGGTCTGCTGCTGGAAGATCCGAGGCGTCTTCCCCTTCGGGAGGACCTGTTACAACAGGGGCCGTTTGCTTATCAAGACTTACCGCGGCTACATTTGATGGCATGGAGGTTGGAAAGGCATTCCGAACAAGGTTATCCATACTCTGATACAGGCTAGGAAAGGAGTAACGTCTAAACATTACCATCGCCTTTGGAAAAAGTATGTATCTTGGTGTGAATCCAAGAAGTTTCCTACGGTGGAGTTTCAACTGAGACGGTTTCTCCTCTTCCTGCAAGCTTCTGCTCGACGTGTGTCGGAGTTGGGGGCTTTGTCTTGTAAAAGCCCCTATTTGATCTTCCATGAAGATAGAGCTGAGCTCCGGACTCGTCCGCAGTTCCTTCCAAAGGTTGTGTCGACTTTTCATATCAACCAACCTATTGTGGTGCCAGTTGCTACTGACTCCTCAATTCCGTCAAAGTCCTTTGGATGTTGTAAGGGCTCTGAAAATCTATGTGAAGAGGACTGCTCGTCACAGAAAATCGGACTCTCTGTTTGTCCTGTATGATCCCAAGAAACTTGGGTGTCCTGCTTCTAAGCTGACGATCTCTCGCTGGATTAGGTTCACTATCCAGCATGCCTATTCTACGGCAGGACTGCCGTGTCCAAAATCTGTTAAGGCCCACTCTACTCGTAAGGTGGGTTCTTCCTGGGCGGCTGCCTGGGGTGTCTCGGCTTTACAGCTTTGCCGAGCGGCAACTTGGTCTGGGTCGAACATGTTTACTAAGTTCTACGAGTTCGATACTTTGGCCTCTGAGGACCTAAAGTTTGGTAAATCAGTTCTGCAGGAGCGTCAGCGCTCTCCCTCCCGTTCTGGGAGCTTTGGTACATCCCCATGGTACTAACGTGGACCCCAGCATCCTCTGGGACGTAAGAGAAAATAGGATTTTAATTACCTACCGGTAAATCTTTTTCTCGTAGTACGTAGAGGATGCTGGGCGCCCGCCCAGCGATTCGTTCTTCTGCAGTGGTTCAGTACTGCTTGGTTCTTAGTTAAGTACTGCGTTGTTACTTGGTTCAGTAATGTTATTCAGCTGTTGCTGAGTTTTTTTTCTAGCTAGTTAGCTTGGTTTGCCTTGTTTTGTGTGAGCTGGTGTGAATCTCGCCACTATCTGTGTAAAATCCTTCTCTCGAAGTTGTCTGTGTCCTCTGGTACAGTTTCTAGACTGAGTCTGGTAGGAGGGGCATAGAGGTAGGAGCCAGCCCACACTATCAAACTCTTAAAGTGCCAGTGGCTCCTAGTGGACCTGTCTATACCCGATGGTACTAATGTGGACCCCAGCATCCACTACGGACTACGAGAAAAGGATTTACCGGTAGGTAATTAAAATCCTATTTTTACAGTTGTTTTTGTGTGAGAAATATTGTATGTTGCTAAAATCATGATATCGTTCATTTCTAAGTAGTCTTGTGGCTTTCACCTTAAAGGCATGATTGTGCAGGCCAATCAAGGTCTTCCTCAAATTCTTCCACACCAAACTATTTTGCTGATGGCCCGCCCTATGTGCATTGGAGCATTGTCATGCTAAAACAAGAAAGAGCATGTTTGAAGGACAAAATTCTCTAGAATGTCATTGCATGCTGTAATATTAAGATATTTCTTCAAACCTTTAGAAACAGCCACAGACCATTATTTCTCCTTCTCCAAGCTTTACCATTGGCAGTACTCATTCAGACAGGTAGCAGTCTCCTGGTGACTGCCAAACTCAGATTTGTCTGTTGGAATGCCAGATGGTGAAATTTGATTTGACAATCCAAAGAACCTGTGATTAACTCTACTCCAGCCAACATTTGGCATTCTGTATATTGATCTGAGGCTTGTGTGCTATTTGGCCATGTATATTCAATTGACAAAGTTCTTACTAACTAGTTTTTGTGCTGATGTTGCCTTCAAAAACAACGTTTGGTATTCGGTACTGAGGACAGATGATTTTTACGCTCTATGAGCTTCAATACTTGGCAAACCCATGCTGTGAGCTTCTGTAGCCTAGCAATTTGTGGTTGACCTGCTATTGTTCCAAAATGTTTTCACTTCACAATAACCACACTTAACAGTTGGACCGGGTTCTCTAGCAGGGCAAACATTTGACTGTCTTGTTAGAATGGTGGCATCCTATGATGATGCCACCACGTGGAAAGTCACTAGGCTTTTTAGTACAACCCATACTACTGCTAAAATGTGAATATGGACATTGCATGGATTTTATGCACCTGTTTGGAATTGGGGTTGAAATCATCAACCACACTAATTAGAAGTGGGGGAAGGGGGGGGGGGGGGGGTCCATGAACATTTGGCCATGTAGTGTATATTTGGGTCTATTCCACTTCTAGGTGCATTCTAACTGAACACTGCACAGCAGACATCCTACTTGCTAAAATGGTAGTCTGGAGACACTTATACACAAATTATAGTCATTGTTTGTGCTCTGGTTTGCCAGGATGAAATATAAAGAACCTACTAATAAATCTAGTTACATGGACAAACCATAGAATCCAAATCAAACATTGTGCATTTATATTGTGTTACAGAAAAATAAAATAATTTGCAGATGTTTTATTTCTGTCATACTATATATTTTGTTCTTTTGTTCATCTAATTATAATTGGATGTGATTTGTAATGGAGTATATAATTGTTAATGGTGTTTAATTCAGATTGGATGAATTGGTGAATTTTAATTTTGCCACAATTAAAGTATTACAGGTACAGTATGTGCTCAGCTTCAAGTTAAATACTGTACACACTTAATAATCAAACTCGTTTTTTTATTGTAGATTGTATCTGCTGCATTGCAACATCTTCCACTTACGTTACAGTAGACTACATTTTATGATACCCTTTCATAAATAAATTGTATTACATGGGGAAAACATGAATAAGACCACATAGGCACAGATATTCCTGCTTTCCATACCAGAACCAGTACGCTATCTGCAGCGATGCAAAAGGAAGTATTGTATACGTATAACTTCTACTGCACTTTAATTCCAGTACTGATTGTTAGAAGCATAGAAAGCATGTGAGCCACTTGTACAGTGTCCATTGTATCTTTTTATGTTTGGAAGTAACAGCAAGTCCAACTGAAGAATACGGAACTGTTATATATATATATATATATATATATATATATATATATATATATATATATATATATATATATGCTTTAGTGTTTGTAAAGGTGATTTGGCTTTGGAAACACTAGGGTGCACTATTACTCTGGTCTAAAAAAAGACGGCAGTAATTTAATTTCGGATGAACTACTGTATTTTAAAAGAATAGTATTTTTTATCTTGAACATCTCTATTATAGGAAAAGATATATTCTCCAAAATACAATTTATCTGTTTTGCAGATTCTCTACAAAGTAAGGCAAAGTTGTTTGTGCGCATTGGGGAAGTACATGGCATTCCAAACTCAATTACTCCCACAGAACAACAGCACCCAGCTGAATATCCAGTCACTACAATCAGTTACCACGTGGACTATGAATTTATTGAGGATCAGTCCAGCACAGAGTTGGAAGAGTCTCAGGTTTGCAGACTAGACTGAGCTTCACTTACTCTTGCTATATAGGTGACCGTGACATGTGTATGCTACTGCAAGTTATTACTGCCAGTCAATATATCTTATTTTACTGTAGCATATACCTAGGACATTACACATATACCTAGGACATTACACTACACTAGAATGCACTGTGATGAATAATGCTCTGTCAAGATGCTAATGCAAACTCTTATTAATGGAAATGTACCGATTACTGCAAAACAGGTGCAAAGAAGCCAAAATGTGTTTTTCATTATTGCTAAATGTACTCGGGGTTAGGTCAGGGCTCTACGCTGCCCTATGCCGGCTCAGCTCCCTAAACCCGTGACGTTATAATTTCACGCCTAGAGGACGGGACCGCCGGCCTAGCTGCAGGGTGCTTACTTGGAACGTCCGTTGGATGCTTCAGTAGGCTTTGCTGCAGTGCTGCTGGCTGCAGGGTACCGTTCTGGGCACCCTGCTAGCCAGATGCAAGTGCCTTGAGCTGCTTGCCTGCACACCCCTAGTTACAGCCCTGAATGTACTATTGGCTGCTGGTGTGAAATGCTAAAATACAATACAACACTAGAAGATGTGGCTTTACTTTGAGTACAATAAAGTTAAAAATTGTAGTAGACAATGCATACACATTACAGTAAATGGCCGGACAGTTAATTGCAGTCAGTAAGTACCCAATTTGATTGTAGCTACATGAGTTGCTAATTGAACACGACAGCAAATGTTTTTTGTTATGTTTTTTTTTTTTTTTTTTTTTTACATATAACACTAATGAACTCGTGGGCAATCTTTCCTTTCCCAAACAGATGACTAAAATCTTTTCTTTATTGGGGGAATACTTCTTTACCATGGGGTTAGTGAGGATTAAGGATCCTCCTTTCAGCTGCTGGACTAAACTCTGTGCCCACAGGGTTACTCCTTCTTGGCTGATCTGCATCCTTGCTCAGTCACCTTTTTGGCTAATGGTAGTTAATCCAGCCCCCCCACCTCCTTTCCCCGTATCATTAGGCAGGGTGGACTGGTCCGGGTCTACTTCCTGGTTTACAGCTGACGTCATCTGTAATGGCTGTCCATCCTGGGAGTGCGACCTGTCACCGCTGCTCTCACCAGCCAGCATTCACTCCACCACCTCGCCAGCGCGTCTCCCTGCACCTTCCGTCTGGGTTAAGACACACACACAAAAAGAAGAGAATATACTCACCTTAAAAAGACATTTTTTACGTAAAGAAGATGCCGTCATAACCAACTACGAAGAACGCTCCAAATCTGGCCTCAAACCTACATCGAAGTATTACCCACTCGAGTCAAAAGGTAGCAATGTCAGTCTCTTCTATGATATGGTGAAAAAGGACCTGTGTGATAATGCACCTAAGAAAACAGAAGGAAAGAACTTGGGGAACCGTGAATGTGAAGCCCTGAAGAAAATGCAGAAGAACCATAATATAGTTATAAAACAAGCTGACAAAGGGGGGGGATTGGTCATAATGGACCACGACCTATATACGAGAGAGGCACAACGACTGTTAGGGGACACTAATTCCTACACACTACTCCAGAGTGATCCTAAAGAACCATTTGTAGAGGAACTGAGGACCATCCTTCTGCATGCACTACGGAACACAGTGATTACGAAGGAAGAGTATCAATTTCTCATGCAATCCAATCCCATTACCCCCATTTTTTACTTCTTACCGAAGATACATAAGTCACTGACAAATCCTCCTGGCAGACCAATAGTGGCGGGCATAGGTTCACTAACCTCTAACCTGTCAGAGTACGTGGATGTTTTTTTAAAGAAATACGTTAAAACATTACCATCTTATCTGAAAGATACAACATCAATACTTAACGTACTCGGAACTGTGGAGTGGAAGGATACCTACATGTGGGCGACTGTGGATGTTCAATCCCTATATACATGTATCGAACATTCCAAGGGTATAGCCGCATGCAGAGAATACTTGAACAATGATATAACCCTGACTCCAACCCACCGAGATTTTATCTGTGATCTTATGCTTTTTATCCTCAGTCATAATTATTTTAAATTTCTGAACTATTTTTATTTACAATGCTGTGGCACAGCTATGGGAACGATTTTCGCACCTAGTTTCGCAAATTTATTTATGGGATATTGGGAAGAGACTCATGTATACGGCCTGGAAGCCTTTAAAGAAAAGGTGGTGCTCTACAGACGCTATATCGATGACATTTTAATCATTTGGAACGGCACGATCGAATCTTTTAATGAGTTTTTAAATCAGCTGGGGCAGAATGATTTTAACTTGACCTTCACTTCAAATATCAACAACAAGTCAGTCGAATATTTGGATTTGGTATTAACGGGTGAGAATGGGGGCATCACCACCAAAAACTACATTAAGGAGGTGGATACGAACAGCTATCTACACTATCGAAGTAACCACCTCCAGAAGTGGAAGGATAACATTCCGGCGTCACAATTTTCAAGGATAAAGAGGAACTGTACCAAGCAAAAAGAGTGTGATGACCAACTCAAAATCTACAGTAAGAGGTTCCAAGATAAGGAGTACCCCGAACATATCGTGGAGAAAGCCCTGGAAAAAACAAGGAAGATCAACAGGGATGAACTTCTGAAATATAAGATAAGAGACCCCAAGAAAGACTCGGTAGCCTTCATCACTTCCTATAATCAACATGAGAAGAACATCAGGAGATCACTCAAGACCCACTGGAATATTCTACTCATGGACCCTGTCCTCAAAGACCTTTTACCGCCCGAACCAGTCATCATTTTTAAAAAATCCAGGAACCTAAAAGACCACCTTGCACCCAGCCTACTTAAAGAGAAGTCTACCAAGAGCTCTGCTATGCCTAGATGTGTGGGTTCATTCAAATGCGGGAAATGCAACATTTGCAAGTTCCTACATCCAAACCGGAAAACCTTCAGCGATATGGAAGAAAAGGAAATCTACACTATCAAGGAATTCATGAACTGTAATACCGTGTCCGTCATCTACCTGCTGGAATGTTCCTGCAGGAAGAAGTATGTGGGCAAAACTAAGAGACCACTTAAGATGAGGATCCAGGAACATATAAGGAATATAAAAAACAAGGTGGAGAGCCATACGGTCTCCAGACATTTCACTTCACACCATAACTCTAATCCAGAGGACCTCACATTTAAAGCGATTGAGCTGGTGCGCCTGGGGGAAAGAGGAGGAGACCTCGCAAACAAACTCTCTAGAAGAGAGATGTATTGGATCTTCCAGCTCCAGACCCTACAACCGGTGGGTCTGAATGAGAGCTATGAAATTGCACCCTTTTTGTGAGGTGCTACATTATTTCGTACTACTCACCCACTGTATATGCCCTCCCCGCACGTCCCTTCTCACCTTTCACTCACTCATGTATCCTTTCATTAAAGCATGCGAACAAACTGGTTTTGTGTGTGTAATATGTGCGATTGGGTCATGACATTAAGATGTTTACCTCTCAAGTACAGTCAAACCACACTGGTACGCCCAATCTCGTTCGATCTTGGAAGCTAAGCAGTGTTTGGGCCTGATCAGTACCAGGGAGGGGACTGCCTGGGAATATTAGGTACTGTAAGGACGGAAAAATAACATCGAGCTATCTAGTGACCTAATCAACACCATAAGTTGCTAACCAGATCACTTTATTAATACATCCAGGATGCACCACACTGTCACCAGTGCATTATGTTTTACTCACTAAATATTCACGTATCACTTCAAACCCTTCCTCACTATGAGTTAATGAATACTTCTCATAATTCCCATGCCTTACATGCATTTAATAGCCACCTACATCGTATAGCACATTAAATATCAGCTTGTTTTACTTATTAGGTATCTCTTATTAAGATAATCAATTCTTGTCTATACATATTTAAAAATATTTAAAAATACTCATTTGTTATATTTATTTGGTTGTATATATGTATATATATGTTTATTTGTATATACAATTGAATCAGTACATGAGCCTTCACCATTTTTTCCTTCTTTGCTCGTTGCATGGTCCGGTTTCCATGGCTACCGATGAAATAAGAAAGTGTGTCTCCAGGGGCTACATAAAGATGGCCACCGCGATTCCGCATGTATTCTATGGAGAACATCATCCCCAAAATGGCCGCCGCTATGCAATATACATATGCTAACATGGAGACCAGAACTAGAGCTGCTGTGAACTGAAGAGACCACAGCAGAATGAATGGATGACGCCGTCGGCGCATGCGCACGAACATACCCGGAAGTGGGGCGGAAATACCCGATATCACGTGACGCGGCCCTCCGTCACCGGAAGTGTGGCGGAAGTGCCGCAATTTAATAGAAAAAGTACAATACTGGACTATTAGAACACTTTATAAACTCCTAAACCACTCGTTTTTTATGCCAGTTAGGTCTTAATACTCCCTGTTGTTTTTATATGTATACTAACTGAGTGTCCTTGCGATTTTATACACCTCATATGTTAATGATATCACATGACGTGTTATGACATCATCAACCCTGTAACAGCCCAACAGTGCTATAAATAGGCATATCATTTCATTCTGTCCTTACCCTTTGAAGAAGTCAGCTGTGACGAAACGCGTTGGGCTCCCTGTGGTGACCCCCCTGTGCCTATTTTAAAAGTTAAGTTTTATCTCCTTATACTTTTACTAAGACGCTTTTATAACTTCAGGATTTTTACTAATAATTTTGTGTGCTCAATAAAACTTGTTTTTATCATTTTATAGTTCTTTGGCTTTTAAATCAGTCTTTTAACAATTTTGCATTTTAAATCACACTAGTCGCCGGTACCTTTATTCCCCCATTTTCTATATATATATATTATTTACCAAGCTAACTAGTGCTGGACTACTCCTTTCAGTACTTAGTGAAAACTAATGGGTTTGAGGGGAGGAGCTTATGTACCCTAAAAAGTTAACTCATTAAGTGTTGTCTCCTCAATCAGTGATAGCAAGGAGATCTCCTGCGAACCCTGAAATCGCAAGGCCACATAAATGGATAAAAAAGTGTCCAAAATAATTCAGGTAATTTGGCGTTACAAAAACCAAGAAGTGGTATCGAATACCTGCAAAATCTTGGTTTGAGTAGGCTGGTGTATAGTCTCAATGTAGACGCCCCATTTATTGCAAAATCGCTTAACCCCCCGATTCTATTGCCGGAAAAACAGCCTGTCTATCAAAGTACAGAATCTTTAGGAGCAGAGTTTTATTTGCTGCTAAAGAGGGATGGGCGGGGGAAGTCCTGTTACAAAGATCACTTTTTTTGCCACCGTAACAATGACAGTGATTAGGGAAATAAAGGACTTGGACTCCGGGCCCAGATCCCATTCAGAAAAATTGGCACATAACATAGCCAGTGGGTTACAACGTAAACGGAGGTTAAAAGCGGCGGCCACACATTATTTTTATTTCTCTGACGTCCTAGTGGATGCTGGGAACTCCGTAAGGACCATGGGGAATAGCGGCTCCGCAGGAGACTGGGCACAAAAGTAAAAGCTTTAGGACTACCTGGTGTGCACTGGCTCCTCCCCCTATGACCCTCCTCCAAGCCTCAGTTAGATTTTTGTGCCCGGCCGAGAAGGGTGCCCACTAGGGGCTCTCCTGAGCTTCTTAGTGAAAAGTTTAGTTTTAGGTTTTTTATTTTCAGTAAGACCTGCTGGCAACAGGCTCACTGCATCGAGGGACTAAGGGGAGAAGAAGCGAACTCACCTGCGTGCAGAGTGGATTGGGCTTCTAAGGCTACTGGACACCATTAGCTCCAGAGGGACCGAACACAGGCCCAGCCTCGGAGCTCGGTCCCGGAGCCGCGCCGCCGGCCCCCTTACAGAGCCAGAAGCAAGAAAAGGTCCGGAAAAATCGGCGGCAGAAGACATCAGTCTTCAACAAGGTAGCGCACAGCACTGCAGCTGTGCGCCATTGTTACTCAGGCACACTTCACACTCCGGTCACGGACGGTGCAGGGCGCTAGGGGGGGGCGCCCTGAGCAGCAATGTAAAACACCTTGGCTGGCATAAATACACCACATATAACCCCCAGGGCTATATGGGTGTATTTTAACCCCTGCCAGAACTTACCAAAAAAGCGGGAGAAAAGGCCGCCGAGAAGGGGGCGGAGCCTATCTCCTCAGCACACGGGCGCCATTTTCCATCACAGCTCCGCTGGAAGGACGTCTCCCTGACTCTCCCCTGCAGTCCTGCACTACAGAAAAGGGTAAAAAAGAGAGGGGGGGCACTAATTTGGCGCAGTTTTATATTAACAGCAGCTATAAAGGGAAAAGCACACTTTTATAGTGGTATTCCTGTATATATATAGCGCTCTGGTGTGTGCTGGCATACTCTCCCTCTGTCCCCCCAAAGGGCTAGTGGGGTCCTGTCCTCTATCAGAGCATTCCCTGTGTGTGTGCGGTGTGTTGGTACGATTGTGTCGACATGTTTGAAGAGGAAAATGAGATGGAGGTGGAGCAATTGCCTATTATACAGTTGTCACCCCCTAGGGAGTCGACACCTGAGTGGATGAGCTTGTGGAAGGAATTGCGTGACAGTGTCAGCTCCTTGCGACAGACAGTTGACGACATGAGACAGCCGGCTAATCAGCTTGTGCCTGTCCAGGGGTCTCAAACGCCATCAGGGGCTTTAAAACGCCCGTTACCTCAAATGGCAGACACAGACACGGATACTGACTCCAGTGTCGATGATGAGGAGACAAACGTGACTTCCACTAGGGCCACACGTTACATGATTGAAGCAATGAAAAATGTATTGCATATATCTGATAATACAAGTACCACTAAGAAGGGTATTATGTTTGGTGAGAAAAAACTGCCTGTAGTTTTTCCTGTATCCGAGGAATTAAATGAAGTGTGTGATGAGGCGTGGGTTTCCCCCGATAAAAAACTGATAATTCCTAAAAGGTTATTGGCATCGTACCCTTTCCCGATAGAGGATAGGGCACGTTGGGAAACACCCCCTAGGGTGGATAAAGCGCTCACACGCTTGTCTAAACAGGTAGCACTACCCTCTCCTGATACGGCCGCCCTAAAGGAACCTGCCGATAGAAAGCTGGAGAATATCCTAAAATCTATATACTCTCACACGGGTGTTATACTGCGACCAGCAATAGCCTCAGCCTGGATGTGCAGTGCGGGCCTGGCGTGGTCGGATTCCCTGACTGAAAATATTGATACCCTTGATAGGGACAGTATATTATTGACTATAGAGCATTTGAAGGATGCATTTCTATATATGCGTGATGCACAGAGGGATATTTGCCGACTGGCATCAAGAGTTAGCGCGCTGTCCATTTCTGCAAGAAGAGGTTTATGGACGCGGCAGTGGTCAGGTGATGCGGATTCTAAAAGGCACATGGAAGTATTGCCTTATAAGGGGGAGGAGTTATTTGGGGTAGGTCTATCAGACCTGGTAGCCACGGCAACTGCTGGAAAATCCACATTTTTACCCCAGGTAGCTTCTCAACCTAAGAAGACGCCATATTATCAGGCGCAGTCCTTTCGGCCCCATAAGGGCAAGCGGGCAAAAGGCGCCTCATTTCTGCCCCGTGGCAGAGGGAGAGGGGAAAAAGGCTGCAACAAACTGCCAGTTCCCAGGAACAAAAGCCCTCTCCCGCCTCCGCAAAGTCCTCAGCATGACGCTGGGGCTTTACAAGCGGACTCAGGCACGGTGGGGGCCCGTCTCAAAAAGTTCAGTGCGCAGTGGGCCCACTCGCAAGTGGACCCCTGGATCCTTCAGGTGGTATCTCAGGGGTACAGATTGGAATTCGAGACGTCTCCCCCTCGCCGTTTTCTAAAGTCTGCTTTACCGACGTCTCCCTCAGACAGGGAGGCAGTATTGGAAGCCATTCACAAGCTGTATTCCCAGCAGGTGATAATCAAGGTACCCCTCCTACAACAGGGAAAGGGATACTATTCCACACTATTTGTGGTACCGAAGCCGGACGGCTCGGTGAGACCAATTTTAAACCTGAAATCCTTGAACACTTACATACAAAGGTTCAAATTCAAGATGGAGTCACTCAGAGCAGTGATTGCAAACCTGGAAGAAGGGGACTATATGGTATCTCTGGACATCAAAGATGCTTACCTACATGTCCCAATTTACCCTTCTCACCAAGGGTACCTCAGGTTTGTGGTACAGAACTGTCACTATCAGTTTCAGACGCTGCCGTTTGGATTGTCCACGGCACCCCGGGTCTTTACCAAGGTAATGGCCGAAATGATGATACTCCTTCGAAGGAAGGGAGTTTTAGTTATCCCTTACTTGGACGATCTCCTGATAAGGGCAAGATCCAGGGAACAGTTGGAAGTCGGGGTAGCACTATCTCAGATAGTGCTGCGCCAGCACGGTTGGATTCTCAATATTCCAAAATCGCAGCTGATCCCGACGACACGACTTCTATTCCTAGGGATGATCCTGGACACAGTCCAGAAAAAGGTGTTTCTCCCGGAGGAGAAAGCCAGGGAGTTATCCGAACTAGTCAGAAATCTCCTAAAACCAGGCCAAGTCTCAGTGCATCAATGCACAAGGGTCCTGGGAAAGATGGTGGCTTCTTACGAAGCAATCCCATTCGGCAGATTCCACGCAAGAACCTTCCAGTGGGATCTGCTAGACAAATGGTCCGGGTCGCATCTTCAGATGCATCAGCGGATAATCTTGTCACCAAGGACAAGGGTGTCTCTCCTGTGGTGGTTGCAGAGTGCTCATCTTCTAGAGGGCCGCAGATTCGGCATTCAGGACTGGGTCCTGGTGACCACGGATGCCAGCCTGAGAGGCTGGGGAGCAGTCACACAGGGAAAAAATTTCCAGGGCTTGTGGTCAAGCCTGGAGACATCACTTCACATAAATATCCTGGAGCTAAGAGCCATCTACAATGCTCTAAGCCTAGCGAGACCTCTGCTTCAAGGTCAGCCGGTGCTGATCCAGTCGGACAACATCACGGCAGTCGCCCACGTAAACAGACAGGGCGGCACAAGAAGCAGGAGGGCAATGACAGAAGTTGCAAGGATTCTTCGCTGGGCAGAAAATCATGTGATAGCACTGTCAGCAGTGTTCATTCCGGGAGTGGACAACTGGGAAGCAGACTTCCTCAGCAGACACGACCTCCACCCGGGGGAGTGGGGACTTCACCCAGAAGTCTTCCACATGATTGTGAACCGTTGGGAAAAACCAAAGGTGGACATGATGGCGTCCTGTCTCAACAAAAAACTAGACAGGTATTGCGCCAGGTCAAGGGACCCTCAGGCAATAGCTGTGGACGCTCTGGTAACACCGTGGGTGTACCAGTCAGTGTATGTGTTCCCTCCTCTGCCTCTCATACCCAAGGTACTGAGAATCATAAGAAGGAGAGGAGTAAGGACTATACTCGTGGCTCCGGATTGGCCAAGAAGGACTTGGTACCCGGAACTTCAAGAGATGCTCACAGAGGACCCGTGGCCTCTACCTCTAAGAAAGGACCTGCTCCAGCAGGGACCCTGTCTGTTCCAAGACTTACAGCGGCTGCGTTTGACGGCATGGCGGTTGAACGCCGGATCCTGAAGGAAAAAGGCATTCCGGATGAAGTCATCCCTACCCTGATCAAAGCCAGGAAGGATGTAACCGTACAACATTATCACCGTATTTGGCGTAAATATGTTGCGTGGTGCGAGGCCAGGAAGGCCCCTACAGAGGAATTTCAACTGGGTCGTTTCCTGCTTTTCCTGCAAACAGGACTGTCTATGGGCCTAAAATTAGGGTCCATTAAGGTTCAAATTTCGGCCCTGTCGATTTTCTTCCAAAAAGAACTGGCTTCAGTTCCTGAAGTGCAGACGTTTGTCAAGGGGGTACTGCATATACAACCTCCTTTTGTGCCTCCAGTGGCACCTTGGGATCTCAATGTAGTTTTGGGATTCCTAAAATCACATTGGTTTGAACCACTCTCCACTGTGGACTTAAAATATCTCACATGGAAAGTGGTAATGCTGTTAGCCCTGGCTTCAGCCAGGCGTGTATCAGAATTGGCGGCTTTATCCTATAAAAGCCCTTACCTAATTTTTCATACGGACAGGGCAGAATTGAGGACTCGTCCTCAATTTCTCCCTAATGTGGTTTCAGCATTTCACTTGAACCAGCCTATTGTGGTACCTGCGGCTACTAGGGACTTGGAAGACTCCAAGTTGCTGGATGTAGTCAGGGCCCTGAAAATATATGTTTCCAGGACGGCGGGAGTCAGAAAATCTGACTCGCTGTTTATTTTGTATGCACCCAACAAGCTGGGTGCACCTGCTTCTAAGCAGACTATTGCTCGTTGGATTTGTAGTACAATTCAGCTTGCACATTCTGTGGCAAGCCTGCCACAGCCAAAATCTGTAAAAGCCCATTCCACAAGGAAAGTGGGCTCATCTTGGGCGGCTGCCCGAGGGGTCTCGGCTTTACAACTTTGCCGAGCAGCTACTTGGTCAGGGGCAAACACGTTTGCTAAATTCTACAAATTTGATACCCTGGCTGAGGAGGACCTGGAGTTCTCTCATTCGGTGCTGCAGAGTCATCCGCACTCTCCCGCCCGTTTGGGAGCTTTGGTATAATCCCCATGGTCCTTACGGAGTTCCCAGCATCCACTAGGACGTCAGAGAAAATAAGAATTTACTTACCGATAATTCTATTTCTCGTAGTCCGTAGTGGATGCTGGGCGCCCATCCCAAGTGCGGATTGTCTGCAATACTTGTACATAGTTATTGTTACAAAAATCGGGTTATTATTGTTGTGAGCCATCTTTTCAGAGGCTCCTCTGTTATCATGCTGTTAACTGGGTTCAGATCACAGGTTGTACGGTGTGATTGGTGTGGCTGGTATGAGTCTTACCCGGGATTCAATATCCTTCCTTATTGTGTACGCTCGTCCGGGCACAGTATCCTAACTGAGGCTTGGAGGAGGGTCATAGGGGGAGGAGCCAGTGCACACCAGGTAGTCCTAAAGCTTTTACTTTTGTGCCCAGTCTCCTGCGGAGCCGCTATTCCCCATGGTCCTTACGGAGTTCCCAGCATCCACTACGGACTACGAGAAATAGAATTATCGGTAAGTAAATTCTTATTTTACCCAGAAGTTCTACCAGATGTATGTTGGCTCATTGTGTTGATTTTCTAACCAGTGTGATTCAAGAAATAAATAGCAGCATTCATAAGGCATTGGTAGTAAAACTAGAAAAAAAAACATTTTAAAAAGATATCTAATTTTATCACCAGTCCGCCATAGAGCCTCACCCCCTGTTGTCTCAGCCCCATCCTCCAGTATTCTCTTCAGTCTCATGCTTCCATGTGTCTCCAGCCTCACCCATCACCGTGTCTCCATCTTCTCACCTCTGTGTCTTCTGTCTCATCCTCTGCCCTCTGTGTCTTCAGCCCCTAACCCTTCCTCTCTGTGCCTCCAGTCTCATACCGCCCTATGTCTTTTCAGCCTTACGCCACCTCCTATGTCTTTCTAGCCTTTTACCACCCCGTGTATCTCCATTCGGGAAAGTAGGAAAGAATGTAGCATTGACATAAAGGAGCAGCAGCAGCCTCATTCCACCTGTGTCTTTCTAGCCTCATGCCCCCTGTGTCTCTCCAGCCTTATACCCCCGACGTTTCTATTTTAATCTCTGTCTAGCCTCTTCCAACCCCCCCATCTTTCTCATATCTGCTCCCCATCTCTCCCTGAAATGTCTCTGTTGGTGGGGCCACAGGGAGTGTTGTAGTTCGGTAGCAGTGAGAGGCATGATGGGGAGGGGTGTGATGTAGGAAAAGTGAGGTAGAGATGGCCATTGGTGTGGCAACATTGATGGTGACCAGCTATGACATGGAAGACCATCCATGGTTTCATCCACCGATGGTCATCCCTATTCTTTAAGTGACTGGCCGCATGCTAATCTCAGGCTGGAGTCAGGGTTTCACGGGTGTCAGGGGCAGAGTTACGCCCTGTGTACCGGTACATGGGGGGGGGGAATATATATATATATATATATATATATATATTTGTTTGTGCTGTGCCACTGATAGAGGAAAACCATCTGGTTCCCTCCCATCAATGGCAAAAGTATTCCACATTGGCCATAAACCATTGATTATTACGAATTATCCCTACAGTGAGACTTTTGCTGTGTCAGGCAGCCCGTGAGAGCTGTAAGGGGAGTGAGGGGGTGCAGCCTCCCTGCAGATCTCTAATATATAGATGCTAGACACACGCCTTGCAGCATTATATTTATAGATTAGGTCTCGGGTTTTGTAAGCAGTTTCTCATTGTCACATTAGATTTACAAATGATGATGTAAACAGCCAGCAGGGTTATTGATTAGTTATTTTGAAAGAACTTGTGCATCGAAATGCAGGCATTTGAAGGCTGTTCACACTATAAATAACATCCAGCAGAACAGTACTTTAATGAAAGCAATCTCTCAGAGGTTTACATGTTGACAATGACAACCTGCCCAACTGGTAGCAGCACCGCCCTCCTCAGGCATTTCTCCCCCATTCCTCACTGCCTCTTAGTGTAGTAGACAGGAGTTGTGGGTGGGCATCCTCAGTTCCTCAGGGTGGAATGAACCATTTAGCTACAACATCACAGCTTAGCATCACACTATTAGTATAGCACTGCATGGTTGCCTGCCAGGTAGAACAGCTGGGGGTGTTGCGGGGGAGCATGGCATGGTAAAGGAGGTGGAGATGGTGGTGTGACACGACAAAAGAGGTGGAGCTGTGGGCATGGCTGTGCTATCATGTGATCATGGCCATGCCCCTGCTATACAATGCCAAGATTACTGCCATTGTACAGCATCATCGGCTGCCCTGTGCGCCCACTTCACTCGGTAGGTGGGCAGTTGGGTGGTGGTTGTGGGTGAACCCGGGAGACTTGCCCACTCTTCTGGGCGGCTGGGAGCGCCACCGATTTTCAGGAGATTAGCAAGTATGTAGCACTGACATGAAGCAGCAACAGCCAGCATTTTACTGTGTATTACTTTTATAATAAAGACCATTTGATCAGTACTGGAGCAGGTTATTAGGGTTAGTGTTAGCCCCCTGCTACAGATAGCATCATTCTTTTGGGGCTTATAGAGCACTGGTTTGGCAAAATTTATTAGTCAGTATGCATGTAAATATTTCAAGTACATTTTATTTTATTTCAGTCTTACGTGACCAACCAGCCCCGGCAGCTGACCACAGAGGGGAGTGTACAGCTGTCTCATCCATTGAGGTCTCACTACCACACTGGTAACACAACTTTTATTCTTTTATTCTGTTAAAGAATAGTATGGGTGTAACGTCACAAGTACAATGCTATTTATAGCTGTGGAAATGTATGCATGTTTATAATATACAGTAGGCACATAGTGGTGAAAATATAATTGCATAAATCTTTTAAAGAACCATTAGCAACAAAGTGCAAACCATATGATGTTAAACTACAGTTTCAGAAATACATACAGTATAGTATAAAAGTCACAGGGACCTGGCAGACCTACATATAGCTCACATGTAGGTATATGCCGGAATTTGACCGTTTTTTAATTCGACACAATTCGACAGTCAGACACCCTGCCGCCGGGACCCGAATTCGACCTATTCAATAAAAAACGGATTCGACAGTCCCGCTGTCGAAAAACGGACCAATTGACGGATAGTGTGCGTCCTGGATTCGACTTTTTGGACGGCACAAAAGTGTTTAAAAAACCAAGAAAAAAATTGCGTGGGGTCCCCCCTCCTAAGCATAACCAGCCTCGGCTCTTTGAGCCGGTCCTGGTTGTAAAAATACGGGAAAAAATTGACAGGGGATCCCCCTTATTTTTACAACCAGCACCGGGCTCTGCGTCCGGTCCTGGTGCAAAAAATATGGGGGACAAAAAGCGTAGGGGTCCCCCGTATTTTTAACACCAGCACCGGGCTCCACTAGCTGGAGAGATAATGCCACAGCCGGGGGACACTTTTATACTGGTCCCTGCGGCCGTGGCATTAAATCCCCAACTAGTCACCCCTGGCCGGGGTACCCTGGAGGAGTGGGGACCCCTTAAATCAAGGGGTCCCCCCCCTCCAGCCACCCAAGGGCCAGGGGTGAAGCCCGAGGCTGTCCCCCCCCCCCATCCAAGGGCTGCGGAAGGGGGGCTGATAGCCTTGTGTCAAATAAAAGAATATTGTTTTTTGTAGCAGAACTACAAGTCCCAGCAAGCCTCCCCCGCAAGCTGGTACTTGGAGAACCACAAGTACCAGCATGCGGGGGGGAAACGGGCCCGCTGGTACCTGTAGTTCTACTGCAAAAAAATAGCCAATTAAAAACAGTACACAGACACCGTGAAAGTAAAACTTTATTACATACATGCACGCCGACACACACATACTTACCTATGTTCACACGCCGACTCTGTCCACTTCTCTAAGTAGAATGCACGGGGTACCTGAAAATAAAATTATACTCACCATAATCCAGTGTAGATCTGTCCTCTTCTTTTTTGTAATCCACGTACTTGGCAAAAAAATAAAACGCTAAAGCCGGACCACGCACTGAAAGGGGTCCCATGTTTACACATGGGACCCCTTTCCCCAAATGCCGGGACCCCCCGTGACTCCTGTCACAGAGGATCCCTTCAGACAATCAGGGAGCGCCACGTTGTGGCACTCTCCTGATGGGCTGTGCGCGTCTGAGCTCAGATGGCGCATAGCACTATGCCGCTCCATTATCTTCAATGGTGGGAACTTTGCATTCAGCGGTGAGGTTACTCGCGGTCAGAGGCTGACCGCAAGTAACCTCACCGCTGACCGCAAAGTTCCCACCATTGAAGATAATGGAGCGGCAGTGCTTTGTGCCGTCTGTCAGTTCAGACGCGCACAGCCAATCAGGAGAGTGCCACGACGTGGTGTTCCCTGATTGGCTGAAGGGACCCTCTGTGACAGGAGTCACGGGGGGTCCCGGCATTCGGGGAAAGGGGTCCCATGTGTAAACATGGGACCCCTTTCAGTGCGTGATCCGGCTTTTGCGTTTTATTTTTTTGCCAAGTACGTGGATTACAAAAAAGAAGAGGACAGATCTACACTGGATTATGGTGAGTATAATTTTATTTTCAGGTACCCTGTGGATTCTACTCGGAGAAGTGGACAGAGTCGGCGTGTGAACATAGGTAAGTATGTGTGTGTCGGCGTGCATGTATGTAATAAAGTTTTACTTTCACGGTGTCTGTGTACTGTTTTTATTTGGGTATTTTTTTTGCAGTAGAACTACAGGTACCAGCAGGCCCGTTTCCCCCCCGCATGCTGGTACTTGTGGTTCTCCAAGTACCAGCTTGCGGGGGAGGCTTGCTGGGACTTGTAGTTCTGCTACAAAAAACAATATTCTTTTATTTGACACAAGGCTATCAGCCCCCCTTCCGCAGCCCTTGGATGGGGGGGACAGCCTCGGGCTTCACCCCTGGCCCTTGGGTGGCTGGAGGGGGGGCCCCTTGATTTAAGGGGTCCCCACTCCTCCAGGGTACCCCGGCCAGGGGTGACTAGTTGGGGATTTAATGCCACGGCCGCAGGGACCAGTATAAAAGTGTCCCCCGGCTGTGGCATTATCTCTCCAGCTAGTGGAGCCCTGTGCTGGTGTTAAAAATACAGGGGACCCCTACACTATTTGTCCCCCGTATTTTTGCACCAGGACCGGACGCAGAGCCCGGTGCTGGTTGTAAAAATAAGGGGGATCCCCTGTCAATTTTTCCCCGGATTTTTACAACCAGGACCGGCTCAAAGAGCCCGAGGCTAATTATGCTTAGGAGGGGGGACCCCACGCATTTTTTTCTGGATTTTTAACCCATTCCCACCCCTTCCCACTGAAAAACATGCTCTGATCTCTTCATATTATTTTAGTCAGTAAAAAAAAAAAAAATCTTTTAAAAAATATATATAAATAATACTTGTGGCTCCTAATAGACAAACCAAGTAGATAATCCTTTCTAATATAAATAGATATGCTATTAGCAACAACAAAAAACACACAAAAAAACATGTTTTTAATTTTTTTTATTAGATTCCGCCACTAAAGTGAGACGGACTGAAATTGACGAAATGACTGTCGAAAAGCACTATTGTCGAATCGACATTCTTCAATTGAATATACTTTTGTCGAAAAGCCGCATTTTTACCATTGCAGACATGTCGAATTTGACAACTGTCGAATTTCAAAAAGTCGAATCTGAAATGGACTTTTTTTTGTCGAAAAGTACTGTATTGCATTGTCGAAAAAAAATTTTGTGTCGAAAATGCCCCGTTTTTCGACATTTGCGCCAATTCGATCGCAATTGCATATACCCCATAGAGTACACTGTAACACTGACTATTCTCTGTTCTACACATCCCAGTTTCCTGTGCATTAAAGAACATAGCAAAGGGCTATTAAAAGCCACAAATTTAAATTTGCTGTTATACTCAGGGACGGAAGGGGAGTTTACAGTTGCTCGGAAACCACCCTTCCACACTGCCTGCCAGGCCAGCAGCCATAACATGCAGTATAAAGGGCGGAGTGGAGCTGCTGCACATGCCCAGTGGCAGCAGATTTTCCTACCTAGTCTGCTTTGTGTGTCTGTGGATCTTAGTGCTCAATCATCGCACTAGAGAGGGAATCTGGTAAGAGGCTTACCGTGTTCATTAGACCTGCATGTGCCTGATGTACTGTATTACATAAACTGCACTACAGTTTGTTACATGCTAATTATGCATCCTTCATGGGCTTGCAACAATTGCTCTAAAATCAAACATTTGGAAACTCCCCTCCAGCAGTCCTGCGTGTTCTTCGGATGGTGCTATTACTATTTAAAATATCTTCAAGACCTGTGATAAATATATGATGTACTAACACTGACATTATGTTATTGTGATGCCTTAAAATGTATGGGAAACATGGACATGCTGCATTTAGGTTGCAGCTTGTTTTTATGCATCTAGGTTTGTGGCATTACTTTTGTGTTGGGAGATATGGCCCATCCACAACCACTCTTCGCAACAATGAATGTGTTTCTCATATGTCCTAGAGGATGCTGGGGATGCTTCAAGAACCATGGGGTATAGACGGGATCCGCAGGAGACATGGGCACTTTAAGACTTTAAAAGGGGTGTGAACTGGCTCCTCCCTCTATGCCCCTCCTCCAGACTCCAGTTAGATTCTGTGCCCAGGGAGACTGGTCACACACAGGGGAGCTCTACTGAGTTTCTCTGAAAAAAGACTTATGTTAGGTTTTTTATGTTCAGGGAGCTCTGCTGGCAACAGGCTCCCTGCTTCGTGGGAGTGAGGGGAGAGAAGCAGACCTACTTCTGTGATTTCAAAGGCTCTGCTTCTTAGGCTACTGGACACCATTAGCTCCAGAGGGTCCGATCACTTGGTACGCCTAGCTGCTCGTTCCAGGAGCCGCGCCGTCACCCCCCCTTGCAGAGCCAGAAAAATGAAGCCGGGTGAGTAAAAGAAGAACCGAAGACTTCAGGTCTTGAGGTACCGTGCAGCGGTTGCGCTGCGCGCCATGCTCCCACACACACAGCGGCACTAACAGGGTGCGGGGCGCCCTGGGCAGCATGTAGACCTGAAGTAAAAAACTGGTAAAAGTTATATGAAAAGTGCCTGGGCACTTAATATAGACCCCCGCCAGTGTAAATATGCTAAAATGAACGGGCCTGAAGCGCGCCAGTGAGTGGGCGTGGCTTAGCCCTCACAGCTCTGACCAGCGCCATTTTCTCTTCACAGA
The DNA here is from genome assembly GCF_028390025.1 of Pseudophryne corroboree. NCBI lineage: Eukaryota > Metazoa > Chordata > Amphibia > Anura > Myobatrachidae > Pseudophryne > Pseudophryne corroboree. The sequence goes on along the minus strand of NC_086444.1, from coordinate 308,062,984 downwards.
AGCTGCAGAGACGCTGGCCCTGACCTCCACACTGCTGTACAAGTAACAGGGTGCAAAACGGGGGGGGGGGGAGGGGGCACAGTAAAATTGGTGCTATTATCTTTATTATAAAAGCGCTAACAGGTCTGAGGCATTGTATATAAAGTTTCAGTACCGGGATAGGCGCTGGGTTGTGAGCTGGCAAACTCCCTCTGTGTCTCTCTAACAGGCTTTGCTGTGGGTCTGTCCCCTATAGCCCAGTGTGATTGTAGGTGTCGGTACGTGTGTGTCGACATGTCAGAGGCTGAGTGCTCTTCCCAGGAGGAAGCTGGAGTGGGGACAGAGAAGGTGGTGGGAGTGGCCCTGTCTGCACCGCCGACTGCTGAGTGGGAGTGTTTTGAATGCAAATGTGGCTCGGTTGACTAAGAGATTAGATAAATCTGAGTCTAAGAATCAGACATGGAGGAAATCCTTGGAGGATGCATTGTCACAAGCTCAGACCCCTTCGGGGTCACAGAAACGTGCATTTTACCCAGATAGCAGATACAGATACCGACACGGACTCTGATTCCAGTGTCGACTATAGTGATGCCAGATTGAATCCTAAACTGGCTAAGAGCATTCAGTACATGATTGTGGCGATAAAAGACGTATTACATATCACGGAGGACCCTGCTGTTCCTGATACAAGGGTCTGTATGTTTAAAGGAAAGAAACCTGAGGTTACGTTTCCTCCCTCTCATGAACTGAACGCTCTTTTTGAAAATGCTTGGGAAAATCCTGACAAGAAGGTACAGGTTCCCCAAACAATTTCAGTGGCATATCCGTTCACCTCCGGGGACAGGGAAAAGTGGGAGTCAACCCCCACGGTGGACAAAGCTCTATCGCGTCTGTCCAAAAAAGTGGCGCTTCCGTCTCCTGACACGGCGGCCCTAAAGGATCCTGCGGATCGTAAGCAGGAAAATAGACTAAAATCCATTTATGTCACTACAGGTTCGCTACTCAGGCCTGCCGTTGCTTCGGCATAGGTGAGTAGCGCTATTGAAAAGTGGGCAGATAACTTATCATCTGAGATAGATACCCTGGACAGGGATAACGTGCTTTTGACTCTGGGTCATATCAGGGACGCGGCAGCATATTTAAAAGAAGCTGCAAGGGATGTTGACCTTTTGGGATCAAGGGCCAATGCCATGGCAGTCTCGGCTATGAGGGCATTGTGGATTCATCAATGGAATGCTGATGCTGACTCGAAGAAGACTATGGAGGCTCTACCATTTAACGGTAGTGTCTTGTTTGGTGACGGCCTCACTGACCTGTTATCCACGGCTACCGCGGGTAAGTCGTCATTTTTACCTTATGTTCCTGCGCAACAAAAGAAAACGCCCCACTATCAGATGCAGTCCTTTCGGCCCAATAAATACAAAAAAGGACGAGGATCCTCCTTCCTTGCTGCGAGAGGAAAGGGAAAAAGGTCACAGGCTGTGGCAAGTTCCCAAGAACAGAAGTCCTATCCGGCTTCTACCAGATCCACCGCAAGACGCTGGGGCTCCTCTGCGGGAGTGGGGGCACGTCTGAAACTCTTCAGTCAGGCCTGGGTTCGCTCGGCCCTGGATCCTTGGATATTAGAAATAGTAACACAAGGGTACAAATTAGAGTTTCAAGACGTGCCCCCTCACCGATTTTTCAAATCGGCCTTTCCAGCTTTTCTTCCAGAAAGGGAGGTAATCTGCGCTGCGATACTAAAGCTGTGTCAAAAGTCATTGTCACGGTACCCCCGTCTCAACAAGGGGAGGGCTTTTATTTGAGTCTGTTCGTGGTACCGAAGCCGGATGGCTCAGTCAGACCGATTCTGAACCTAAAATCCCTCAATTTCTTTCTAAAGAAATTCAAATTCAAGATGGAATGTCTGCGAGCATTGATCTCCAGTCTGGAGGAGGGGGATTTTATGGTGTCGGTCGACATAAAGGATGCCTACTTACACGTCCCCATATATCCTCCACATCAGGCTTACCTGAGGTTTGCTGTTCAGGATTGTCATTACCAATTTCAGATGTTGCCGTTTGATCTGTCCACGGCTCCGAGGATTTTCACCAAGGTTATGGCGGAAATGATGGTTCTCCTGCGCAAGCAGGGAATCACAATTATCCCGTACTTGGACGATCTCCTCATAAAGGCGAGATCCAAGGAGCAATTGCTGAGAAATGTTGCCCTTTCACTGACGATTCTGCAGCAACATGGTTGGCTCCTAAACTTGCCAAAATCACAGTTGGTTCCGACGACACGGCTGTCGTTCCTGGGTATGATTCTGGATACAGAATTACAGAGAGTTTTTCTTCCAGTGGAAAAGGCTCTGGAAATACAGAACATGGTAAAACAGATTCTGAAACCAGTAAGAGTGTCGATTCTTCAATGCACTCGGTTGCTGGGGAAGATGGTGGCGGCCTACGAGGCCATTCAGTATGGCAGGTTCCATGCCAGGGTGTTTCAGTGGGACCTGTTGGACAAGTGGTCCGGGTCTCACCTGGACATGCACCAGAAAATACTCCTATCTTCCAGGACCAGGATATCCCTCCTGTGGTGGCTGCACAGTTCTCACCTTCTGGAGGGACGCAGTTTCGGGATTCAGGATTGGATCCTGGTGACCACAGATGCAAGTCTCTGAGGCTGGGGAGCAGTAACACAGGGGAGAATTTTTCAGGGAAAGTGGTCAAGCCAGGAAGCTTGTCTGCACATAAACATTCTGGAATTAAGGGCCACTTACAACGGCATTCTGCAAGCGGAACATCTTCTTCGCGGTCTGCCTGTCTTGATTCACTCCGACAACATAACAGCAGTGGCGTACATAAACCGCCAGGGCGGAACAAAAAAGAGAGCGGCGATGGCCGAGGCCACGAAAGTTCTTCGCTGGGCGGAAAGACATGCAAGCGCTCTGTTAGCGGTCTTCATTCCAGGAGTGGACAACTGGGAAGCAGACTTCCTCAGCAGACACGTTCTCCATCCAGGCGAGTGGGGTCTTCATCAAGAGGTCTTTGCAGGAGTGACAAGTCGTTGGGGAATTCCTCAAATAGACATGACTGCATCCCGCCTCAACAAGATACTTCAGAGATATTGTTCCAGGTCGAGGGACCCTCAAGCGATAGAGGTGGGCGCCCTAGTGATTCTGTGGGTGTTTCCGTCGGTATATGTGTTCCCTCCACTTCCACTCATTCCAAAGGTGATAAAGATGATAAGAAGAACATGGGTTCAGGCGATACTCATTGTTCCAGATTGGCCAAAGAGGGCCTGGTATCCAGATCTTCAGAAATTGCTTATAGAAGATCTCTGGCCTCTTCCTCTATGGGAGGATCTGTTGCAACAAGGACCGTGCGTGTATCAAGACTTACCGCGGCTGCGTTTGACGGCATGGCGGTTCAACGCCAGATCCTAGCCCGGAAGGGTATTCCCAGTGAAGTCATTCCCACACTTCTTCAGGCTAGAAAAGAAGTAACGGCAAAGCATTACCACCGTATTTGGAGGAAATATGTGTCTTGGTGTGAATCCAAGAGGGCTCCTACGGGAGAATTTCAGCTGGGGCGTTTGCTCCATTTTTTGCAAGCAGGTGTGGATGCGGGCCTAAAGTTAGGCTGTATTAAAGTACAAATTTCGGCCTTGTCACTCTTCTTTCAGAAAGAATTGGCCTCCCTTCCAGAAGTTCAGACCTTCGTGAAAGGCGTGCTACACATCCAACCTCCCTTTGTGCCCCCTGTGGCACCGTGGGATCTTAATGTGGTGTTACAGTTGCTGCAATCTCATTGGTTTGAACCTTTACGTAAGGTTGAGTTAAAATTCCTTACTTGGAAAGTAGTCATGTTGTTGGCCTTGGCATCCGCAAGGCAGGTTTCTGAGTTGGCGGCTTTGTCTCACAAAAAGCCCCTATTTAATCTTCCATGCTGATAGAGCGGACTTGAGAACTCGTCAGCAATTTCTGCCAAAAGTGGTTTCATCATTTCACGTAAAGGAGCCTATTGTGGTGCCAGTGGCTACTGATGCCTTGGCGGATTCGAAGTCTCTCGATGTGGTCAGAGCTTTGAAGATCTATGTCGCCAGAATGGCGCAGATTAGAAAAACAGAGACTCCGTTTGTCCTGTGGGCTCCCAACAAGAATGGGGCTCCTGCTTCCAAGCAGACTATTGCACACTGGATCTGTAATACGATTCAGCAGGCTCATTCTACGGCAGGATTGCCGTTACAGAAATCGGTAAAAGCCCATTCTACCAGGAAGGTGGGCTCATCCTGGGCGGCTGCCCGAGGGGTCTCGGCATTACAGCTTTGCCGAGCTGCTACTTGGTTGGGTTCAAACACCTTTGCGAAGTTTTACAAGTTTGATACCCTGGCTGAGGAGGACCTCTTGTTTGGTCAATCGGTGCTGCAGAGTCATCCGCACTCTCCCGCCCGTTCTACAGCTTTGTTATAAACCCCATGGTTCTTGAAGCATCCCCAGCATCCTCTAGGACGTATGAGAAAATAGGATTTTAATACCTACCGGTAAATCCTTTTCTCTTAGTCCGTAGAGGATGCTGGGCGCCCGTCCCAGTGCGGGCTGTATAAGCAGTTTGGTTATGGTTACACTCATGTTGAGTTAAGTTCCGTCAGTCTGTGGCTGATGTTGGTCATGCCGTTGCATGCGTTGTTGTTGAATGCCATGTTGTACGGCGTGTTTGAGGTGAGAGCTGGTATGTATCTCGTAAAAAACACAGAGAAGCGCTGTCATAGAAAGTATTAATACAATTTATTAAAACCAATTCATTTAAAAAAGATGTATATTCAGCATACCGTATATACTTGAGTATAAGTCGACCCGAATATAAGCCGAGGCACCTAATTTTACCACAAAAACCTGGGAAAACTTATTGACTCGAGTATAAGCCTAGAGTGGGAAATGCAGCTCTACCCGTACACAGACCTCATAGTGCCAGATATGCCCCACAGTGCCAGATATGCCCCACAGTGCCAGATGTGCCAGACATGCCCCACAGTGCCAGATGTGCCCCACAGTGCCAGACATGCCCCACAGTGCCAGACGTGCCCCACAGTGCCAGACATGCCCCACAGTGCCAGATGTGCCAGACATGCCCCACAGTGCCAGACGTGCCCCACAGTGCCAGATGTGCCAGATGTGCCCCACAGTGCCAGATGTGCCCCACAGTGCCAGGTGTGCCAGATATGCCTCACAGTGCTAGATACTTACCCTCCGTCGCTCCCGCGCTGTCTTCTGAAGGAGGGACACTTAGAGCGCAGCGCGCGGCTCTCCTGTGTCCCTCCTGCATCTCCGGCGGCAGCGGCGTGTGTTAAAGGAAGTGCTGGTTCGTGCACTTCCTTTACCACTCAGACGCCGCTGCCGCTGGAGATGCAGTAGGGACACAGGTGAGCTGCGCTCTGCGCAGAAGACAGCGCGGGAGCGATGGAGGGTAAGTATCTAGCACTGTGAGGCATATCTGGCACACCTGGCACTGTGGGGCATATCTGGCACTAAAGCTGACTCGAGTATAAGCCGAGGTGGCTTTTTCAGCACAAAAAAAAGTGCTGAAAAAGTCGGCTTATACTCGAGTATATACGGTAATTATAAATCAACCAAATATCCTGATACTTTAAGAAGTGACTAATGTTATAGTCTCTATGATAGAAACAATTGTAGCTTATATTTATATTTGCAACAAATAAATGACACCCTGGGACATTCCTTTAAACATTGTATCCAGCTTTGTTTTATATTGTAAGGCTCTTGGATTTGAGAGCAACTCAATGAAGCAGGCTCCACGTGTGGGTTATTTTAACATGTGGACTTAATTGAACGTTTAAAAGTTTTATAGTCCATCCATATCAAGTATATAATAAAAAGTTCAGCATTGAAATCACCACTGCAGTAACTTTATGAGGGTATGGACTTTGCACCCTTTTTAAAGCTCCCAGGTCATCCAGTATTTAAGAGGCTTTGCTAGGGCCACATTTAAAGCACAGTTCAAAGCACTAAACAATATGTGACAGTGTAACACTGTGAAGCAGTCTCCAAAAGCACAGATCCCCAGCCTCTATTGATGTACAGGTGATCAGTGATTCTCTGGTAATCGCGGGCGCCGGCTGCCTGCTCGGTTAGCTGTAATGACGGAGAAGCTGTCCGGAGCTGTGTGGGTGACGGATGACGGGACTCACGTTGTGCAGTGGTCAGAAAGGCATGAGCGGGGTACTTGACGCTCATCACTCTCTAATGAGTATCAGTAACACTAAGCGGGGTACTTGACGCGTTTCTCAGCCTCAGGTCCGGGGCTGTTTCCTCAGAAACAGCCCCGGACCTGAGGCTGAGAAACGCGTCAAGTACCCCGCTTAGTGTTACTGATATTCATTAGAGAGTGACTACTGACACCCATCAGGATCCAATTGGCGGCTTCCACTGCATTTACGGGAACGAGTGGACTACGGCTCAGGCTCATGCCTTTCTGACCACTGCACAACGTGAGTCCCGTCATCCGTCACCCACACAGCTCCGGACAGCTTCTCCGTCATTACAGCTAACCGAGCGGGCAGCCGGCGCCCGCGATTACCAAAGAATCATTGCTCACCTGTACATCAATAGAGGCTGGGGTAAGCACTGTGCTTTTGGAGACTGCTTCACAGTGTTACACTGTCACACATTGTTTAGTGCTTTGAACTGTGCTTTAAACGTGACCCTAGCAAAGCCTCTTAAATACTGGATGATCTGGGAGCTTTAAAAAGGGTGCAAAGTCCATACATACATAAAGTTACTGCAGTGGTGATTTCAATGCTGAACTTTTTATTATATCCTTGATATGGATGGACTATAAAACTTTTAAACGTTCAATTAAGTCCACATGTTAAAATAACCCAGACGTAGTGACTGCTTCATTGAGTAGCTCTCAAATCCAAGAGCCTTACAATATAAAACAAAGCTGGATACAATGTTTAAAGGAATGTCCCAGGGTGTCATTTATTTGTTGCAAATATAAATATAAGCTACAATTGTTTCTATCATAGAGACTATAACATTAGTCACTTCTTAAAATATCAGGATATTTGGTTGATTTATAATTATGCTGAATATACATCTTTTTTAAATGAATTGGTTTTAATAAATTGTATTAATACTTTCTATGACTGCGCTTCTCTGTTTTTTACTTTTTACGTTTTTTTTGAGGTTCAGCGCCTCAAATTGTGAAGCTGCAGTCAGTGATAAGTATTGTAGAATTATTGTCTCATAGCCAGTACACTAGCGCCCACTGATATATATTTTTTCAGATATATTTTTTTTCGTGGTATGTATCTCACCTTAGTTTTAAAAACATATATTAAATAAATCCTTTTCCTCTAAATGTCCGTCTCCCTTGGCACAGTTCCTATAACTGAAGTCTGGAGGAGGGGCATAGAGGGAGGAGCCAGTTCACACCCCTTTTTAAAGTCTTAAAGTGCCCATCTCTCCTGCGGATCCAGTCTATACCCCATGGTTCTTGAAGCATCCCCAGCATCCTCTACGGACTAAGAGAAAATAATTTACCAGTAGGTATTAAAATCCTATTTTTTCTATGAGAGAGAATGGGGTAAGGGTCCCCTTAGTAGTTTAGACCACATCCCCAAGGAGTATGGTCACAGGTCGTTTTTCACACTTTGCATCACCGTGCCCACTATGTCCTGAGTGTGATAATAATAATGTATACCTCCCAACTGTTCCGCTGTCCCACCCGCGGGCCGCAGTGTCCCCTAGTGGTGGTGGTGGTGTGGGGAAACATTTGGGAGGCTCCTATCACTCCTGTCACTCCGCTAAGCAGAGCAGCGGTGAATAGACGCTGTGCGCATGCAACTATTCAATAGAGACAGAGAGAATGGGGGCATGCCAGCAGCTCATAGAGCGCTGGGCAGGCCCCCCTCAGTGACGGAAAATGGGGCATGGCTCGAGATAGCCGTGAGTCCACGCCCGGTTGATATAGGCCAGGCCCCTTTTTGGTCACGCGCGCGGTAGTCTCGCATCAAGATTTTAAAACGTTGGAAGGTGTGATAATAGTAATATTTTGCCATCAATCTGTCTCTTTCAGCTAATCTGCAACATACACATCTGGATATGTGCTTTGCAGGGCATATCATGCGCACACACTTTGATTTATTTCCCACTCATATTAGACATCTACAACTCTTAGTAGAACTGATATATATCCATACAGAAATGCTATAGCTAGAGTTCTTGATTAGCAGTAAATGCAATGTTTAATATGCACATTGATTTCAGAATTGTATAAATTAAAGGTTTCTACAAAACTGATGGATTATCTTGGTCTGAAGTGATGGAATTTGGGTATGTAAAGGAACACACAGCTACAGACTTATTGGCTTTGAAGACTTTTCTTCTCTCTGGGATGAATGTGACTGTTACAGAGGAAAAGGTAATTAAGCAGACAGCGTTGTTTGGATTAATAAACGTATAAAATGATTGCAGACAGTTTGAATGTTTCACTGAATCTCTTAGTGAAAAGAAGTGAGCAAAACCTCTGCGGGGGGGGGGTACACACTGAAGTTGACACTTGTATTAATGAGCAGTCACTATTTACTTGCAGAATTTAACAGATAGTGAAAATAAACCATTAAAAGTGATACTTCCTAGTCAGCAGTAATTAAACCTAAAAAAATAGTTTGCCTGGACACGCCTGCATTGGGACGCTGTCAATCTTCTTGCGATCGGCGCTGCGTCTTCTTTTTTCGCTGTGCGCGTCGTTGCCTAGCGACCCACGTCGTCGGGCAATGACCGCATGCGCAGTTCCGCCCTGTTCGCACCGAAGCGAAGAACCGTTGCGTGCGAATGGGTCGGTATGACCCCCACAGAGTGCATGTATGAAGGCCTGTAAAGAGTGGGAAATATTCCTAAAGCAAAACCAGAATAATGCTAGTTGATTATAAGCAGTGGCTGCTCCAGGGGTGGGGCTGCAGCACAGTCCAAAATTGAAGTAGGGGAGCAACACCAATTGCCACCTCAATTGCTGGCCGGGACTCACTGGCAGTTGGCGTGGCTCCCCTGTTTGCATTTTGAACTACGCTGCAGACCAACACCTGGATCCGCCACTGATTATAGGAATCCTTTGGAAGCAGTGAAATCTGTACAATAGCTGTGTTTAAGGTTGTACCCTGTAAGGATGTGGTAACTTCCTTTCTCTCATAGTTTTAGTGAAATATGCAACCTTACCAAAAGGTACCTAAACTGTTTCATAGCACTGTATATGTTTGTATAGGTGCTCATATAATAAAAAAGTAGTAAAATATTGCTTGCAGTCCTGTAAGCAACAGAAGCTTTTGGGGGTCATTCCGAGTTGATCGCTCGCTAGCTACTTTTTGCAGCGCTGCGATCAGATAGTCGCCGCCGCCTATAGGGGAGTTTATTTTTGCTTTGCAAGTGTGCAAATGCCTGTGCAGCCGAGCTCTGCAAAAACATTTAGTGCAGTTTCTGAGTAGGTCTGAACTTACTCAGCCCTTGCGATCACTTCAGCCTGTCTGGTCCCAGAATTGATGTCAGACACCTGCCCTGCAAACGCTTGGACACGCCTGCGTTTTCCCAAACACTCCCAGAAAACGGTCAGTTGATACCCATAAACGCCTTCATTCTGTCAATCTCCTTGCGATCGGCTGTGCGAATGGATTCTTCGTTAAATCCATTGCTCAGCAACGATCCACTTTGTACCCGTACGACGTGCCTGCACATTGCGGTGCATACGCATGCGCAGTAGTGACCTGATCACTGCACTGCGAAAAATAGCAGCGTTCGAAAAGGTCGGAATGACCCCCTATGTCTCCAGGTGCTAGGTGTTAAGGTGGGAGACAAGGGAAAGGAAACACAGAAAACCAAGGGGCTTAGGGCATTTATACAGTCTTCAGCTACACCGATTGTGCGTCTGTGTGTCCCTGCCCCTCCTGCAGTTTCTGAGCAAGGTACACATATGCGCCAGTAAGTGAAATGGGGTGGGAGTGATCAGTAGAGGAAAAGGAGACATTGTCACCAGCGCTGTGAGAAACTGGGGAAGGCATATGATACTTTGCCTCTGTAGCTGGGGACAAAATTCCACCACTGATTGCTTTGGATTAAAAGCAAGCAATAAGAATACATGCAAATATGTAGAGAGGTTATCTCTGAAAGAATATGTGGTAACGCAACAAAGGAAGAAACCTAGGGCATAGGTCTGCAAACTCGGTCCTCATTACACCGCACAGTGCATGTTTTGCAGGTAACCCAGCAGGTGCACAGGTGTATTAATTACTCACTGACACATTTTAAAAGGTCTGCAGGTGGAGTTAATTATTTCACTTTCTGATTCTGTGAGGAGACCTGCAAAACATGCACTGTGTGGGGTAAAGAGGACCAAGTTTGCAGACCTATGCCCTAGGGCAGGGCTGGCCAAACCGGTCCACGAGATCTACCAACAGTTCATGTTTTCCAGGCCTCCTGGAGATCTGTAGAATTGTCAGTTAGGAATGAATGCAGCACATCTTAATTAGTAATGACTACACCTGTGCACCAGCTAGGTGGTCTGGAAAATGTGTACTGTTGGTAGATCTCGAGGACTGGTTTGGCCAGCCCTGCCCTACGGTGACAGAATAAGGAGTGATCCCCTCCTTATTTCCTCTTATTGCCAAAGTTGTTTGTTTTGGCCCTTAAATTCCCTGAAATAATCCAAAATATAAAAAGAAATGCATCAGTGGTCCTAAGACTGAATGGAAAATATACCCAGCCACTGCTCAGAAGTTGCTCAGTGGTGAGTAGTGCTTATACATACCTCCCAACATGACCCTCTCCAGGAGGGACATTATGCTCTGCTTCTGGGCTTCCCTCTTAATTTATGATTGCCAGCACCTGTAGTGAAACACCTTTCTTTTCCATTCACCTGTTCGAAACAGGTGCCGGCAATCATACATTAAGAGGGAAGCCCAGAAGCAGAGCATAATGTCCCTCCTGGAGAGGGTCATGTTGGGAGGTATGCTTATAGTAAATAATTGCCAGCGGTGTGCTTTCAATGAAAACCTTATTTCTCGCCATTTCTGATACAATTAAATGATCCAGTAGTACTCTGGCTAAGGGGTTTATTTACTAAGCAATGGATTTTTAAAACCCACAATTTTTCAGATTTTGACTGCCATATTGAAAAGAGATTTAATAGTAAATGCAAAATCAGTGTTGTTTTGCATTAAATAGTATTGCCGTTTTAAATCTGGCAGGCAAAATATGCGAATATATCGCTTAAGCGTTGATTTTCCAAAGGGTGAAATGCCCTATTGCAGGGGTGGACAGATTTTTGGACTTGGGGATCTACTCTAAATTTCTAAAATCTTTTGTGATCTACCACATACTTGCCTACCTGACCCTCTCCATGATGGAGAAAATGCTCTGTTCCTGGACTTTCCTGGTAATGTATGATTGCCATCACCTGTGGTGAAACACCTTTCTTATCAATTAACTAGCTCACCACAGGTGGTGGCAATCATACATTACCAGGAAAGTCCAGGAACAGAGCATTTTCTCCCTCATTGAGAGGGTCAGGTAGGCAAGTATGATCTTCCATAGTACAAAATCGTCGTCATAATGCAATCATTTTTAGAGAACTATGAGGCAATGAACACATGAAATGAACTAAACATTAATGTTAGCCTAATTAAAGGGTGTTTTTCACGTAAAGTTATTGGCAGTGTGAAGTTGACAAAGCATTAGGCTACATATCTTATGTTAACTTGCTAAAAGACGGTTCCAAGTTATAGGCCCTACACACTGGCAGATAAGACTCAAAGATATGAACGATCTTGTTCATTAATGAGTGAGATACCGTTCATATCTTTGAGTGTGGAGGCACCAGCGATGAACGATGCGTGGCCCCGTGCTCGTTCATCGCTGGTGCCCCGTCGGTTGTGCATGCAGGCCAATATGGACGATCTCGTCCATATTTGCCTACACTTCTATGGAGCCGCGTGGCGGGGGGAGTGAAGAAACTTCACTCCCCCCGTCACTGCCCAATCCCCCCCGCCGCCAAGTCGCCCGTCGGCTGTATCCGCCGTTGGGAAGCTCGGAGGCGGATCGCTTAATGTGTAGGGCCCTTTAGTTAGGCACATATGAAGGCAGTATTTTAAGTGTTCATTGGTCATACAGCTTCTGTATCTTAATTTAATTATCTTTATTTATGAAAAAGCAGATTCACAAAGGTAGGTTGACCCAAAAAATGCTGTCAAATAAAGAGCTAATGATCTCAAGCTAAGGTACAGTTCTTAACTTAGTAATATCAGAATCTATTGCTTTCAGAGGGATTATCAGATTGCAGCGTTAATATTTCTTCCTCTACATTTGATGTATTCATATTGAACATAGAGTGTCACAACTGAGGGCCTGAGCTGACGGGAGGCAGCCTCAGTTGTAGGGGCTGAGATGTACCGGAACCTGGGAGGTTGTATCAGACCCCTGGACATGTAAGTAACATGAATAATAACTGCCCGAAGGCGTGACCACGACAACTTGGATAAAAGTCAATGATGTTTATTATGACAACTCCGCAACACAGCAGCAGTAAAAGAAAACGTAAAAGTCAGCAAAGAATAAATACAGTTCCTGGGTACTACAGGATGGCAGGAGCCACAGGGCACTGGTAGTGTGAGATAGTTCTTATGATCTTCTAGATGGAAAGTCCTTACCAGGCCCGACTGTAGCAATGGAGATAACCCAGGATTGTGCCAGCTGGTGTTCCAGGAAAAGCTGGGTTGCTGAAGATAAAACAGCTGCTGTGGATACTGGCTGGAACCAGACTGTTGTTAGCACGGAGTGGATACTGGCTGGAACCAGTTAAATAATAAATGAACTTGGGAGCGATGAAATATGAACTGAAATGTAGAACTTGAGAGCGGAGAAATAATAATACCGGTGGAGAGTGGTAAAGTGTAGAAAGGACACCGGCCCTTTAAGGGAAGCTGTACTCTGCTGGAAGCTGAGCTGGAAGCAGGTAATGTTGTAGCTGGAAACAGATGAATCCACAATGGATTGGAGAGTCAGGCTACACCGCAGGTGGAATGCTGGTGCGGGTCTCTATGGTGGAAGTCTTGAGACAGGAGCTGGAACCTGGAAGACAATCACAGGAGAGAGACAAACAGGAACTAGGTTTGACAACCAAAGCACTGACGCCTTCCTTGCTCAGGCACAGTGTATTTATACCTGCAGCAAGGAAGGGATTGGCTAGGCAATTATGCAGATTATCAATACTGAGAACAGATTGGTGGAAATGATCAGCTGACAGAATCCAAGATGGCTGCGCCCATGCAGACACTTGGAGGGAAGTTTGGTTTGTAATCCATGTGGTAATGAAAACAGTAATGGCGGCGCCGGCCACCGGAGACAGGAGGCGCCAGGCTGACAGATGCACATCCAACCACGCGGACACAGCGGAGGCCGCGGCTGACGTAATCGCCACTCAGACACTCTGCATGCAGAAGTTCAGGGACGGCGGCGGAGGCCGCGGGAGACGCCATGCCAGGTGTAATATGGCGTTTACTGTGACAGCGTCCCAGAGTGACAGGAGAGGATACAGGAATGTACACATCAGGATAACAGATGGGATCCGGTCCTGGAGCGCTGAGCCAGCCTTAGGAGGCATCTGATGGGTAAGAAATGGCGTCCAGATACCCGGATCGTGACAGCACCCCCCCCTTTAGGAGTGGCCCCAGGACACTTCTTTGGCTTTTGAGGAAACTTGGAATGGAATCTCCGGACCAAGGCAGGAGCATGGACATCAGAAGCATTGGTCCATGAACGTTCCTCAGGACCATAACCCTTCCAGTCAATAAGATATTGTAGTTGACCGTAACGGTGACGTGAGTCCAGGATCTTGGCCACTTCATACTCAACGCCTCGTTGAGTTTGGACTTTCGGAGTTGGAGGAAGTGAGGAATGAAACCGATTCAAGATCAGCGGTTTCAACAGGGAAACATGGAATGTCCTGGGTATTTTTAAGAAGGGAGGCAACTGGAGTCTGTAAGCAACAGGATTGATGACTTGTTCAATCTTGAAAGGACCGATATAGCGAGGTGCAAACTTCATACTGGGAACTCTTAACCTCAAATTCTTCGTGGATAACCATACCCGATCACCCACCTTGAGAGCAGGAACTGCTCGACGCTTCTTATCCGCAAACTTCTTGTACCTGAACGATGCCTTGAGCAGAGCTGATCGTACGCTCTTCCAGTTATTGGCAAACTGATGCAAGGTGATATCCACTGCGGGAACAGAAGTTGCTGGAAGCGGTTGGAACTCAGGGACTTTAGGGTGGAATCCAAAGTTAGTGAAGAATGGTGTTGAAGCAGATGAAGAATGATACTGGTTGTTATGACAGAACTCGGCCCAGGGAAGTAATTGAACCCAGTCATCTTGAGAGGAGGACACATAGATGCGGAGGAAGGCCTCCAAGTCCTGATTCACCCTCTCGGTTTGACCATTGGTCTGAGGATGGTAAGCCGTGGAAAACTTTAGCTTGACTTGGAGGACTTGACATAAACTTCGCCAGAATTTGGCTGTGAATTGAACTCCTCGATCTGAGATAATTTCTTCAGGAAGACCGTGGAGTCGGAAGATCTCTTGTATGAATACTTGAGCCAACTTGGAAGCTGACGGAAGACCGGTGAGAGGAATGAAGTGTGCCATCTTGGTGAACCGGTCAACTACCACCCAGATGGTATTGAACTTGTTGCACATGGGTAAGTCTGTAATGAAATCCATCGACAAGTGGGTCCATGGTCGACGGGGAACGGATAGTGGAACCAGTTGCCCCGCAGGCGACTGGCGGGATACTTTATGTTGGGCACACTTTGGGCAAGATGCAATAAACTCCAAGACGTCCTTTTTCAGAGTTGGCCACCAATAGGACCTAGAGATAAACTCCAGGGTTTTTTGGATACCTGTATGTCCGGCAAAACGGGAAGCATGGGCCCAATGCATAAGCTTCTTCCTTAGCATCGGCTTCACAAAACTTTTCCCTGATGGGGGCGTAGAGTCCATCCCTACCGTGGAGAATGCCAACGGATTTATAATAGGATGCTTGTCTGAAGACTCTGACTCATTTTCTTGCTCCCATGAGCGGGAAAGGGCATCGGCCTTGCGATTCTGAGAGCCCGGACAGAACTGGAGTTTAAAGTCGAACCTGGAAAAGAAAAGTGCCCATCTGGCCTGACGAGGGTTGAGACATTGTGCGCCCTTCAGGTATAAAAGGTTCTTGTGGTCTGTAAGTATGGTGATTGAATGAGAAGCTCCCTCCAACAGATACCTCCACTCTTCTAGAGCGAGCTTGATGGCTAGCAACTCCTGGTCGCCAATGGCATAGTTGCGCTCAGCTGGGGAGAACTTCCGGGAGAAGAAACTGCAAGGGTGTAAATGGCCATCTTTAGCCCTCTGAGATAACACCGCTCCTACTCCAACGGAGGAGGCATCCACCTCTAAGATGAAAGGAGAGTCGATGTCAGGCTGTTTCAGAACAGGCGCAGAGATGAACCTTTGTTTTAAAAGATGAAATGCTTGCATGGCTTCTTCAGACCACTTGGACGGGTTAGCACCCTTCTTAGTGAAAGCAGTAATAGGCGCCACAATGGTGGAAAAGTCTCGTATAAACTTTCGGTAATAGTTGGCGAACCCTAAGAACCTCTGGACCCCTTTGAGGGTTAAGGGTACCGGCCAATTTTGGATTGCTTGTAGTTTCTCAGGATCCATCTCTAGTCCGGAACCGGACACAATGTACCCTAGAAACGGAATGGACTTGACTTCAAAGACGCATTTTTCTAATTTGCAATAGAGATGATTGACACGGAGACGGGACAGAACCTCTTTAACCCAAAAACGATGTTCCTCTAAATCGTTGGCAAAAATGAGGATATCGTCTAGATAGACCACGACATGACGGTATAGAATGTCTCTGAAGATCTCATTGACAAAATGCTGGAAGACAGCTGGAGCATTGCTCAATCCGAAGGGCATGACGAGGTACTCATAATGTCCGTCACGGGTGTTAAAGGCGGTCTTCCACTCGTCACCCTCACGGATCCGGATGAGATTGTATGCACCTCGCAAGTCCAGCTTTGTAAAGATGGTAGCTCCGCTAACTCTGTCAAAGAGCTCAGTAATCAGGGGTAAAGGATAACGGTTCTTGATGGTAATGTCGTTCAAACCTCTGTAGTCGATGCACGGCCGCAGACCACCATCTTTCTTTTTTACAAAAACGAAGCCTGCGCCGGCTGGAGAAGAAGAAGGTCGAATGAACCCCTTTGCTAGGTTCTCTTTAATATATTCCTCCATAGAATGCGTCTCAGGCAGAGACAACGGATAAGTTCGGCCTCGAGGTGGAACCTTCCCTGGAACGAGATCAATCGGACAGTCCCATTCTCTATGAGGAGGAAGGATATCAGCAGAAGCTTTACTGAACACATCCGTGAAATCTTGATATGGAGGAGGTGGAACATCAGACGACCTGGGGGAGGAAGAACAGACAGGCAATACTTTAAACAAACATGTCTCAGCACAGGAGGAACCCCATGCCAGGATTTGCGTAGTCGTCCAATCAATTGTAGGATTGTGAAGACGGAGCCATGGAAGGCCCAGGACCACAGGATGTGTGGCTCTTGGAATCACTAAAAAAGAAATAAGTTCGGAATGAAGAACTCCCACTCTCAGACGAACTGGTAGAGTCCTTAAAGAAATAACTGCATCAAAAATTTTGCTGCCATCCACGGCAGTTAAAGAAATGGACGAAGGAAGTCTCTCGGTGGGTAGGGACCACCGTTTAACATAGGCTTCGGTAATAAAGTTCCCAGCTGCTCCGGAATCAAGGAGGGCAATGACGTTCCGATAACGTTGAGCAACTTGAAGCGAGACTGGGAGATTACAATCTTGAGGAGATGGAGAGGAGATCATTACTCCTAGCCGGCCCTCTCCTTGGCGAGCTAGGATTTGGAGTTTCCCGGACGTTTGGGACAGGCATTAATGGTGTGAGACGGAGCTGCACAATAGAGACAGAGAAACTCGGAGAGACGTCTTCGGCGCTCAGCAGGAGTTAAACGGGAACGGCCAAGTTGCATGGGCTCATCTTTAGATGGTGACAGTTGACGAGGAGGAGGAGCAGAAGATTTTGGAGCAGATGATCTTCCACGCTCAGTTGCTCTCTCTCTGAAACGTAAATCAACTTTCGTGCAGAGTGAGATTAGCTCATCTAACTTAGAAGGTAAGTCTCTGGTAGCTAACTCATCTTTAATACGCTCAGATAAGCCATGCCAGAATGCAGCATACAGGGCCTCGTCGTTCCATGCCAGTTCGGATGCCAGGATCTGGAACTGTATCAGATATTGTCCTACAGTACGTGACCCCTGGCGTAAACGGAGAATCTCGGATGAAGCTGAGGTTACCCGGCCTGGCTCGTCGAAGATGTGCCTGAATGTTGACACGAAGGCAGTGTAGGAAGATAGCAGGGTGTCGGACCTCTCCCATAACGGTGATGCCCAATCAAGGGCTGAGCCACTGAGAAGAGAAATAATGTAGGCAATTTTTGTACGGTCACTGGGAAAATTGCCAGGTTGTAGCTCAAACTGAATCTCACACTGGTTGAGAAATCCCCTGCAGAATCTTGGAGATCCGTCAAATTTTGCTGGCGTTGGAGGATGAAGACGTGGAGCAGAAATGGGTAAGGTGGGTGGGGTTATAGCTGGAGTCACTGTGGTTGACGCACCAGACGCGCCTGATCCACGGAGAGTTGTCTGAATCCCATCCAGCCGAATAGAGAGATCCTGGAGACAGCGGATGATGTGGCCCTGTGCAGCCTCCTGATGTTCTAGTCGGGCTGCCAGTTCTTGCATCGGCCTGGCCGCTTGATCCTGGTCTCCGGCTGGATTCATTAGGTCAGTGCTTACTGTCACAACTGAGGGCCTGAGCTGACGGGAGGCAGCCTCAGTTGTAGGGGCTGAGATGTACCGGAACCTGGGAGGTTGTATCAGACCCCTGGACATGTAAGTAACATGAATAATAACTGCCCGAAGGCGTGACCACGACAACTTGGATAAAAGTCAATGATGTTTATTATGACAACTCCGCAACACAGCAGCAGTAAAAGAAAACGTAAAAGTCAGCAAAGAATAAATACAGTTCCTGGGTACTACAGGATGGCAGGAGCCACAGGGCACTGGTAGTGTGAGATAGTTCTTATGATCTTCTAGATGGAAAGTCCTTACCAGGCCCGACTGTAGCAATGGAGATAACCCAGGATTGTGCCAGCTGGTGTTCCAGGAAAAGCTGGGTTGCTGAAGATAAAACAGCTGCTGTGGATACTGGCTGGAACCAGACTGTTGTTAGCACGGAGTGGATACTGGCTGGAACCAGTTAAATAATAAATGAACTTGGGAGCGATGAAATATGAACTGAAATGTAGAACTTGAGAGCGGAGAAATAATAATACCGGTGGAGAGTGGTAAAGTGTAGAAAGGACACCGGCCCTTTAAGGGAAGCTGTACTCTGCTGGAAGCTGAGCTGGAAGCAGGTAATGTTGTAGCTGGAAACAGATGAATCCACAATGGATTGGAGAGTCAGGCTACACCGCAGGTGGAATGCTGGTGCGGGTCTCTATGGTGGAAGTCTTGAGACAGGAGCTGGAACCTGGAAGACAATCACAGGAGAGAGACAAACAGGAACTAGGTTTGACAACCAAAGCACTGACGCCTTCCTTGCTCAGGCACAGTGTATTTATACCTGCAGCAAGGAAGGGATTGGCTAGGCAATTATGCAGATTATCAATACTGAGAACAGATTGGTGGAAATGATCAGCTGACAGAATCCAAGATGGCTGCGCCCATGCAGACACTTGGAGGGAAGTTTGGTTTGTAATCCATGTGGTAATGAAAACAGTAATGGCGGCGCCGGCCACCGGAGACAGGAGGCGCCAGGCTGACAGATGCACATCCAACCACGCGGACACAGCGGAGGCCGCGGCTGACGTAATCGCCACTCAGACACTCTGCATGCAGAAGTTCAGGGACGGCGGCGGAGGCCGCGGGAGACGCCATGCCAGGTGTAATATGGCGTTTACTGTGACAGCGTCCCAGAGTGACAGGAGAGGATACAGGAATGTACACATCAGGATAACAGATGGGATCCGGTCCTGGAGCGCTGAGCCAGCCTTAGGAGGCATCTGATGGGTAAGAAATGGCGTCCAGATACCCGGATCGTGACATAGAGGAAGTATTACCAGAAATTTCTGCAATGTCAACATCAACAAATGGAAATGACATGAAGGCTAGGATAGGCTCAAGCTAGTGAAATCGCCTCTCTAATTCTTCCCAAAAATGTTGGATCTCAGCACAGAATGTATCATGTGTGCTGTTGCTTTCAGGATTCTCTTCTATCGCTTTCTCAAAATTAGGAAAGGTTGCAAGCTGTGACTTTAAAAACTGCAATTTTGATTTAAAAGCATTTATTAAACTAATTAATTGGATAATATTTTTATCCGTGCCCTGAAATTCAAGGTTGACTGCATTGTCCTAATAGCTAACTGTAGCAACCATGATGCACTATAAGGAATGTAACAAAATTAGCAAAAAGGAAATAAGAGCGGCTAAAGTAGAAACTGAAAAACTAGTAGCAAAGGAAAGCAAAGCGAATCCCAAAAAATTCTTTAAATACATTAATAGCAAGAGATTAAAGAAGGAGAGTATAGGCCCTTTAAAAGACAAGTTGGGAGTCTTAAGCAAAAATGATAATGACATAGCGGACACACTAAATTAGTTTTTTTCAACAGTATTCACTAGAGAGGACCCATTTCAGGGACTGACACACAATCTCAATAATGAGAATATCCCACTGATAGGTACTTATTTAAGCGAGGAAGTAGTCTGTGACCGATTAAAACATTTAAAGATTAATAAATCACCAGGGCCCGATGGTATTCACCCAAGGGTTCTAATGGAGCTTCACTCTGAACTGGCAAAACCGCTATCTTTGATCTTTGAGGATTCAGTTATATCAGGTATGGTTCCCAAAGACTGGCGTATAGCGGAAGTAGTGCCTATATTCAAAAAGGGAAGTAAAGCTGAACCAGGTAATTATAGACCAGTTAGTCTTACATCTATAGTGGGGAAAGTATTGGAAGGTATTCTAAGAGATAGTATTCAGAAGTTCCTTGAAGTCTATAAGGTCATTAAAAGGAATCAACATGGGTTTATGAAGGACAGATCCTGTCAAACCAATTTACTTGGCTTTTATGAAACAGTAAGCGCAAACCTAGATCAGGGTAAAGACGTGGATGTAATCTTTTTAGACTTTGCCACAGCGTTCGATACTGTACCACACATGAGACTTATCTACAAGCTACAAGAATCAGGGCTAGGAAGCACAATATGCACTTGGGTCAAAAACTGGTTAGATAATAGGGAGCAGCGCGTTGTGGTTAATGGATCTTTCTCTGACGTCCTAGTGGATGCTGGGAACTCCGTAAGGACCATGGGGAATAGCAGCTCCGCAGGAGACTGGGCACAACTAAAGAAAGCTTTAGGACTACCTGGTGTGCACTGGCTCCTCCCACTATGACCCTCCTCCAGACCTCAGTTAGAATCTTGTGCCCGGCTGAGCTGGATGCACACTAGGGGCTCTCCTGAGCTCCTAGAAAAGAAAGTATATTTTAGGTTTTTTATTTCAGTGAGATCTGCTGGCAACAGACTCACTGCTACGAGGGACTAAGTGGAGAAGAAGCGAACCTACCTGACTGGAGATAGTTTGGGCTTCTTAGGCTACTGGACACCATTAGCTCCAGAGGGATCGAACACAGGACCCGACCTCGATCGTTCGGTCCCGGAGCCGCGCCGCCGTCCCCCTTACAGAGCCAGAAGCATGAAGATGGTCCTGGAAATCGGCGGCAGAAGACTTCGGTCTTCAACAAGGTAGCGCACAGCACTGCAGCTGTGCGCCATTGCTCCTCATGCACACCTCACACTCCGGTCACTGATGGGTGCAGGGCGCTGGAGGGGGGCGCCCTGAGCAGCAATATTAACACCTTGTCTGGCAAAATAACACAATATATAGTCCTAGAGGCTATATATGTGTAAAATACCCCTGCCAGGATCCATGAAAAAAGCGGGAGAAAGCTTCACCGAAAAAGGGGCGGGGCTATCTCCCTCAGCACACTGGCGCCATTTTTTCTTCACAGTGCAGCTGTAAGACAGCTCCCCAGGCTCTCCCCTGTAGTTTTCAGGCTCAAAGGGTTAAAAAGAGAGGGGGGGGCACTAAATTTAGGCGCAAATCTGTGTATTATAGCAGCTATAAGGGAAAAATCACTGTGGGTAGTGTGAATCCCTGCATTATATAGCGCTCTGGTGTGTGCTGGCATACTCTCTCTCTGTCTCCCCAAAGGACTTTGTGGGGTCCTGTCCTCAGTCAGAGCATTCCCTGTGTGTGTGCGGTGTGTCGGTACGGCTGTGTCGACATGGTTGATGAGGAGGCTTATGTGGAGGCAGAGCAGATGCCGATAAATGTGATGTCGCCCCCTGGGGGCCGACACCAGAGTGGATGGATAGGTGAAAGGTATTAACCGACAGTGTCAACTCCTTACATAAAAGGCTGGATGACGTAACAGCTGTGGGACAGCCGGCTTCTCAGCCCGTGCCTGCCCAAGCGTCTCAAAGGCCATCAGGGGCTCAAAAACGCCCGCTACCTCAGATGGCAGACACAGATGTCGACACGGAGTCGGACTCCAGTGTCGACGAGGTTGAGACATATACACAATCCACTAGGAACATCCGTTGCATGATCTCGGCAATAAAAATAAATGTGTTACACATTTCTGACATTAACCCAGGTACCACAAAAAAAAGGGGTTTTATGTTTGGGGAGAAAAAGCAGCCAGTGTTTTGTTCCCCCATCAGATGAGTGAATGAAGTGTGTGAAGAAGCGTGGGTTCCCCCGATAAGAAACTGGTAATTTCTAAAAAGTTACTGATGGCGTACCCTTTCCCGCCAGAGGATAGGTCACGTTGGGAGATATCCCCTAGGGTGGATAAGGCGCTCACACGTTTGTCAAAAAAGGTGGCACTGCCGTCTTAGGATACGGCCACTTTGAAGGAGCCGGCTGATAAAAAGCAGGGGCTATCCTGAAGTCTGTATATACACACTCAGGTACTATACTGAGACCTGCAATTGCCTCAGCATGGATAGTGCTGCTGCAGCGTGGTTTATTACCCTGTCAGGACAGGGATATTATTTGCTAACCATAGAGCATATTAAAGACGTCGTCTTATATATGAGGGATGCACAGAGGGATATTTGCCGACTGGCATCCAAAATTAATGCAATGTCCATTCTGCCAGGAGGGTATTAGGGACCCGGCAGTGGACAGGCGATGCTGACTTTAGAAGGCACATGAAGATTCTGCCTTATAAGGGTGAGGAATTGTTTGGGGATGGTCTCTGGGACCTCGTATCCACAGCAACAGCTGGGAAGGAAAAAATTTACCTCAAGTTTCCTCACAGCCTAAGAAAGCACCGTATTATAAGGTACAGTCCTTTCGGCTTCAGAAAAGCAAGCGAATCAAAGGCGCTTCCTTTCTGCACAGAGACAAGGGAAGAGGGAAAAAGCTGCACCAGACAGCCAGTTCCCAGGATCAAAAATCTTCCCCCGCTTCCTCTGAGTCCGCCCCATGACGTTGGGGCTCCACAGGTGGAGCCAGGTGCGGTGGGGGCGCGTCTCGGGAACTTCAGCGACCAGTAGGCTCGCTCACCGGTGGATCCCTGGGTTCTGCAAGTAGTATCACAGGGATACAAGCTGGAGTTCGAGGCGACTCCCCCCTCGCCGTTACCTCAAATCAGCCTTGCCTGCTGCCCTCGAGGAGAGGTAGTACTGGCGGCAATTCACAAGCTGTACTTCCAGCAGGTGATAATCAAGGTACCCCTCCTTCAACAAGGCCGGGGTTACTATTCCACAATGTTGTGGTACCGAAACAAGGCGGTTCGGTGAGACCCATTCTAAAATTGAAATCCTTGAACACTTATATACGAAGGTTCAAGTTCAAAATGTAATCGCTCAGGGCGGTTATTGCAAGCCAGGACGAAGGGGATTACATGGTATCACTGGACATCAAGGATGCTTACCTGCATGTCCCCATTTACCCTCCTCACCAGGAGTACCTCAAAATTGTGGTACAGGACTGTCATTACCAATTCCAGACGTTGCCGTTGGTCTGTCCCCGGCACCGAGGGTATTTACCAAGGTAATGGCCGAAATGATGATACTCCTTCGAAAAAAGGGAGTTATAATTATCCCGTACTTGGACGATCTCCTTATAAAGGCGAGGTCCAGGGAGCAGTTGTTCGTCGGAGTAGCACTATCTCGGCAAGTGCTACAACAGCACGGCTGGATTCTGAATAGTCCAAAGTCGCAGCTGGTTCCTACGACGCGTCTACTGTTCCTGGGTATGGTTCTGGACACAGAACAAGAAAAAAGGGTTTCTCCCGGAGGAGAAGGCCAAGGAGTTGTCATCTCTAGTCAGAGACCTCCTAATACAAATACAGGTGTCGGTGCATCAATGCACGCGAGTCCTGGGAAAGATGGTAGCTTCTTACGAAGAAATTCCATTCGGCAGGTTCCATGCAAGGATCTTCCAGTGGGATCTGTTGGACAAGAGGTCCGGGTCGCATCTTCAGATGCATCGGCTGATAACCCTGTCTCCAAGGGCCTGGGTGTCGCTGTTGTGGTGGCTGCAGAGTGCTCATCTTCTAGAGGGCCGCAGATTCGGCATACAGGACTGGGTCCTGGTGACCACGGACGCCAGCCTTCGAGGCTGGGGGGCAGTCACACAGGGAAGAAACTTCCAAGGATTATGGTCAAGTCAGGAGACTTCCCTACACATAAATATTCTGGGACTAAGGGCCATTCACAATGCCATAAGTCAGGCTAGACCCTGCTTCAAGACCAGCCGGTGCTGATCCAGTCAGACAACATCACGGCGGTCGCCCATGTAAACCAGCAGGGCGGCACAAGAAGCAGGATGGTGATGGCAGAAGCCACAAGGATTTTCCGATGGGCGGAAAATCATGCGTTAGCACTGTCAGCAGTGTTCATTCCTGGAGTGGACAACTGGGAAGCAGATTTTCTCAGCAGGCACGACCTTCACCCGGGAGAGTGGGGACTTCATCCAGAAGTCTTCAAAATGATTGTACACCGTTGAGAAAGGCCACAGGTGACGTGATGGCGTCACGCATCAACAAACAGCTAAAAAGATATTGCGCCAGGTCAAGGGACCCTCAGGCGATAGCTGTGGATGCTGTGGTAACACCGTGGGTGTACCAGTCGGTGTATGTGTTCCTTCCTTTGCCTCTCATACCCAAGGTATTGAGAATACTAAGAAGGAGAGGAGTAAGAACTATACTCGTGGTTCCGGATTGGCCAAGAAGAGCTTGGTACCCAGAACTTCAAGAAATGATCTCAGAGGACCCATGGCCTCTGCCGCTCAGACAGGACCTGCTGCAGCAGGGGCCCTGCCTGTTCCAAGACTTACCACGGCTGTGTTTGACGGCATGGCGGTTGAACACCGGATCCTAAAGGAAAAAGGCATTCCGGAGGAAGTCATTCCTACGCTGATTAAGGCTAGGAAAGAGGTGATCGCAAAATATTATCACCGCATATGGCAAAAATATGTTGCTTGGTGTGAGGCCAGGAAGGCCCCAACGGAGGAATTTCAACTGGGTCGATTTCTGCACTTCCTACAGTCAGGAGTGACTACGGGCCTAAAATTGGGTTACGTTAAGGTCCAGATTTCGGCTCTGTACATTTTCTTCCAAAAAGAACTGGCTTCACTGCCTGAAGTTCAGACTTTTGTTAAGCGAGTGCTGCATAGTCAGCCCCCGGTTGTGCCTCTAGTGGCACCGTGGGATCTCAACGTGGTGTTGGATTTCCTGAAGTCGCATTGGCTTGAGCCACTTAAATCCGTAGAGCTAAAATACCTCACGTGGAAAGTGGTCATGCGGTTGGCCTTGGCGTCGGCCAGGCGTGTATCAGAATTGGCGGTTTTGTCATGCAAAAGCCCTTATCTGATTTTCATATGGATAGGGCGGAATTGAGGACTCGTTCCCAATTCCTTCCTAAGGTGGTATCAGCTTTTCATGTGAACCAACCTATTGTGGTGCCTGCGGCTGCGTGGGACTTGGAGGACTCCAAGTTACTGGACGTAGTCAGAGTCCTGAAAATAGATGTTTCCAGGACGGCTGGAGTCAGGAAAACTGACTCGCTATTTATCCTGTATGCACCCAACAAGCTGGGTGCTCCTGCTTCTAAGCAGACTATTGCTCGCTGGATCTGTAGCACGATTCAACTTGCACATTCTGCGGCTGGACTGCCGCACCCTAAATCTGTAAAAGCCCATTCCACGAGGAAAGTGGGCTCTTCTTGGGCGGCTGCCCGAGGGGTCTCGGCTTTACAACTTTGCCGAGCTGTTACTTGGTCGGGTTCAAACAATTTTGGAAAAGTCTGCAAGTTTGATACCCTTGCTGAGGAGGACCTTGAGTTTGCTCATTCGGTGCTGCAGAGTCATCCGCACTCTCCCGCCCGTTTGGGAGCTTTGGTATAATCCCCATGGTCCTTACAGAGTTCCCAGCATCCACTTGGACGTCAGAGAAAATAAGATTTTACTCACCGGTAAATCTATTTCTCGTAGTCCGTAGTGGATGCTGGGCGCCCATCCCAAGTGCGGATTGTCTGCAATACTTGTATATAGTTATTGCCTAACTAAAGGGTTATTGTTATGAGCTATCTGTTAGTGAGGCTCAGTTATATTTCATACTGTTAACTGGGTATAATATCACGAGTTATACGGTGTGATTGGTGTGGCTGGTATGAGTCTTACCCGGGATTCAAAATCCTTCCTTATTGTGTCAGCTCTTCCGGGCACAGTATCCTAACTGAGGTCTGGAGGAGGGTCATAGTGGGAGGAGCCAGTGCACACCAGGTAGTCCTAAAGCTTTCTTTAGTTGTGCCCAGTCTCCTGCGGAGCCGCTATTCCCCATGGTCCTTACGGAGTTCCCAGCATCCACTACGGACTACGAGAAATAGATTTACCGGTGAGTAAAATCTTATTTTTTCAACTTGGACTGAAGTGCTAAGTGGTGTGCCGCAAGGCTCAGTATTAGGACCGCTATTGTTCAATATTTCCATTAACGACCTAACAGAAGGTCTAGAGAGCATTGTGTCAATTTTTGCAGATGATACCAAATTGTGTAAGGCTATAAATACAGAGGAGGATGCCGAGTCTCTTCAGAATGACTTAGTTAAATTAGAAGCATGGGCAGCCAAATGGAGAATGCGCTTCAACACAGACAAGTGTAAGGTAATGCACTGTGGTAACAAGAACAAAAATTACACCTACCTACTAAATGGGGTAAAATTAGGGGATTCTGTACGGGAAAAGGACTTTGGTGTCCTCATAGATAGCAAGCTAAGCAGTAGTACCCAAAGTAGGACTGCAGCAAAGAAGGCTAATAATAAGAATTTACTTACCGATAATTCTATTTCTCGTAGTCCGTAGTGGATGCTGGGGACTCTGTCAGGACCATGGGGAATAGCGGCTCCGCAGGAGACAGGGCACAAAATTAAAAGTTTGACCACTAGGTGGTGTGCACTGGCTCCTCCCCCTATGACCCTCCTCCAAGCCTCAGTTAGGATACCGTGCCCGGACGAGCGTACACAATAAGGAAGGATTTTGAATCCCGGGTAAGACTCATACCAGCCACACCAATCACACTGTACAACTTGAGATCTGAACCCAATTAACAGCATGATAACAGAGGAGCCTCTGAAAAGATGGCTTCCAACAATAATAACCCGATTTTTGTAACAATAACTATGTACAAGTATTGCAGACAATCCGCACTTGGGATGGGCGCCCAGCATCCACTACGGACTACGAGAAATAGAATTATCGGTAAGTAAATTCTTATTTTCTCTGACGTCCTAAGTGGATGCTGGGGACTCCGTCAGGACCATGGGGATTATACCAAAGCTCCCAAACGGGCGGGAGAGTGCGGATGACTCTGCAGCACCGAATGAGAGAACTCCAGGTCCTCCTTAGCCAGGGTATCAAATTTGTAGAATTTTACAAACGTGTTCTCCCCTGACCACGTAACTGCTCGGCAGCGTTGTAATGCCGAGACCCCTCGGGCAGCCGCCCAAGGTGAGCCCACCTTCCTTGTGGAGTGGGCATTTACAGATTTTGGCTGTGGCAGGCCCTGCCACAGAATGCGCAAGTTGAATTGTGCTACAAATCCAACGAGCAATCGTCTGCTTAGACGCAGGAACACCCAGCTTGTTGGGTGCATACAGTATAAACAGCGAGTCAGACTTTCTGACTCCAGCCGTCCTTGAAATATATATATATATATATATATATATTTTTAAGGCTCTGACAACGTCGAACAACTTGGAGTCCTCCAAGTCGCTAGAAGCCGCAGGCACTACAATAGGTTGGTTCAGGTGAAACGCTGATACCACCTTAGGGAGAAACTGAGGACGCGTCCGCAGTTCTGCCCTGTCCCAATGGAAAATCGGATATGGCTTTTGTACGAAAAAGCCGCCAATTCTGACACTCTCCTGGCCGAAGCCAGGGCCAGTAGCATGGTCACTTTCCATGTAAGATATTTCAAATCCACCGATTTGAGTGGCTCAAACCAATGGGATTTGAGGAATCCCAAAACTACATTGAGATCCCACGGTGCCACTGGAGGCACAACCGGGGCTGTATATGTAGTACTCCTTTGACAAAAGCTTGGACTTCAGGAACTGAAGCCAATTCTTTCTGGAAGAAAATCGACAGGGCCGAAATTTGAACCTTAATGGACCCCAATTTGAGGCCCATAGACAATCCTGTTTGCAGGAAATGTAGGAATCGACCCAGTTGAAATTCCTCCGTCGGAGCCCTCTCCTTCAGGATCCGGCGTTCAACCGCCATGCCGTCAAACGCAGCCGCGGTAAGTCTAGAGGTAGAGTGCACGGATCCTCCTTGCGCATCTCTTGAAGTTCCGGGTACCAAGTCTTTCTTGGCAAATCCGGAACCACGAGTATCGTTCTTACTCCCCTTCGCCTTATAATTCTCAGTACCTTGGGTATGAGAGGCAGAGGGGGGAACACATACATTGACTGGTACACCCATGGTGTTACCAACGCATCCACAGCTATTGCCTGAGGGTCTCTTGACCTGGCGCAATACCTGTCCAGTTTTTTGTTGAGGCGGGACGCCATCATGTCCACCTTTTGGTTTTTCCCAACGGTTCACAATCATGTGGAAGACTTCTGGATGAAGTCCCCACTCTCCCGGGTGGTGATCGTGTCTGCTGAGGAAGTCTGCTTCCCAGTTGTCCACTCCCGGAATGAACACTGCTGACAGTGCTATCACATGATTTTCTGCCCAGTGAAAAATCCTTGCAGCTTCTGCCATTGCCCTCCTGCTTCTTGTGTCGCCCTGTCTGTTTACGTGGGCGACTGCCGTGGTGTTGCCCTACTGGTTCAACACCGGCTGACCCTGAAGCAGAGGCCTTGCCAGGCTTAGAGCATTGTAAATTGCCCTTAGCTCCAGTATATTTATGTGAAGTGAAGTCTCCAGGCTTGACCACACTCCCTGGAAATTTCTTCCCTGTGTGACTGCTACCCAGCCTCTCAGGCTGGCATTCGTGGTCACCAGGACCCAGTCCTGAATGCCGAATCTGCGGCCCTCCAAAAAGGTGAGCACTCTGCAACCACCACAGAAGAGACCCCCTTGTCCTTGGAGACGGGGCTATCCGCTGATGCATCTGAAGATGCGATCCGGACCATTCGTCCAGCAGATTCCACTGAAAAGTTCTTGCGTGGAATCTGCCGAATGGAATCGCTTCGTAAGAAGCCATCATTTACCGAGGACTCTTGTGCATTGATGCACTGACACTTTTCCTGGTTTTAGGAGGTTCCTGACTAGCTCGGATAACTCCCTGGCTTTCTCCTCCGGGAGAAAAACCTTTTTCTGAACTGTGTCCAGAATCATCCCTAGGAACAGCAGACGTGTCGTCGGGCTCAGCTGGGATTTTGGAAAATTTAGAATCCACCCGTGCTGTTGCAGCACTACTTGGGTTAGTGCTACACCGGCCTCTAACTGTTCTCTGGATCTTGCCCTTATCAGGAGATCGTCCAAGTAAGGGATAATTAATACGCCTTTTCTTCGAAGAAGAATCATCATTTCGGCCATTACCTTGGTAAAGACCCGGGGTGCCGTGGACAATCCAAACGGCAACGTCTGAAACTGATAGTGACAGTTTTGTACCACGAACCTGAGGTACCCTTGGTTTGAAGGGCAAATTGGGACATGGAGGTAAGCATCCTTGATGTCCAAGGACACCATAAAGTCCCCTTCTTCCAGATTCGCTATCACTGCTCTGAGTGATTTCATCTTGAACTTGAACCTTTGTATGTAAGTGTTCAAAAGATTTCAGACTTAGAATAGGTCTCACCGAGCCGTCCGGCTTCGGTACCACAAACAGCGTGGAATAATACCCCTTTCCTTGTTGTAGTAGGGGTACCTTGACTATTACTTGCTGGGAATACAGCTTGTGAATAGCTTCCAACACCGTCTCCCTGTCGGAGGGAGATGTTGGTAAAGCAGACTTCAGGAATCTGCGAGGAAGAGACGTCTCGAATTCCAATCTGTACCCCTGTGATACTACCTGCAGGATCCAGGGGTCGACTTGCGAGTGAGCCCACTGCGCGCTGAAATTCTTGAGACGACCCCCCCACCGGACCTGAGTCCGCTTGTAAGGCCCCAGCGACATGCTGAGGACTTTTCAGAAGCGGGGGAGTGCTTCTGCTCCTGGGAAGGAGCTGCTTGCTGCAGTCTCTTACCCTTTCCTTTGCCTCGGGCAGATATGAATGGCCTTTTGCCCGCTTGTTCTTATGAGAACGAAAGGACTGAGGCTGAAAAGACGGTGTCTTTTTCTGTTGGGAGGTGACCTGAGGTAAAAAAGGTGGATTTTCCGGCTGTTGCCGTGGCCACCAAGTCCGATAGACCGACCCCAAATAATTCCTCCCCTTTATACGGCAAACTTCCATATGCCGCTTGGAATCCGCATCACCTGACCACTGTCGCGTCCATAAACTTCTTCTGGCAGAAATGGACAGCGCACTTACCCTTGATGCCAGAGTGCAAATATCCCTCTGTGCATCTCGCATATAAAGAAAATGCATCCTTTAAATGCTCTATAGTCAATAAAATATTGTCGCTATTCAGGGTATCAATATTTCCAGTCAGAGATTCCGACCAAACCCCCCCAGCACTGCACATCCATGCTGGGGCGATTGCTGGTCGCAGTATAACATCAGTATGTGTGTATATACTTTTTAGAGTATTTTCCAGCCTCCTATCAGCTGGATTTTGAGGGCGGCCGTATCAGGAGACGGTAACGCCACTTGTTTTGATAAGCGTGTGAGCGCCTTAACTACCCTAGAGGGTGTTTCCCAGCGCGCCCTAACCTCTGGCGGGAAAGGGTATAATGCCAATAACTTCTCTGAAATTAGCAACTTCCTATCGGGGGTAACCCACGCTTCATCACACACTTCAATCAATTCATCTGATTTCAGGAAAAACTACAGGTAGTTTTTTCACACCCCACATAATACCCATTTTTGTGGTACTTGTAGTATCAGAAATATGTAACGCCTCCTTCATTGCCGTGATTATGTAACGTGTGGCCCTACTGGAAAATACGTTTGTTTCTTCACCGTCGACACTGGAGTCAGTGTCCGTGTCTGTGTCTGTCGACCGACTGAGGTAATGGGCGTTTTAAAGCCCCTGACGGTGTTTGAGACGCCTGGACAGGTACTAATTGGTTTGCCGGCCGTCTCATATCGTCAACCGACCTTGTAGCGTGTTGACACTATCACGTAATTCCATAAATAAAGCCATCCATTCCGGTGTCGACTCCCTAGGGGGTGACATCCCATTACAGGCAATTGCTCCGCCTCCACACCAACATCGTCCTCATACCTGTCGACACACACGTACCGACACACAGCACACACACAGGGAATGCTCTGATAGAGGACAGGACCCCACTAGCCCTTTGGGGAGACAGAGGGAGAGTTTGCCAGCACACACCAAAGCGCTATAATTATACAGGGACCACCTTATAGTAAGTGTTTTCCCTTATAGCAGCTTAATATATAATAATATCGCCAAAAAAATGCCCCCCCTCTCTGTTTTAACCCTGTTTCTGTAGTGCAGTGCAGGGGAGAGCCTGGGAGCCTTCCCACCAGCGGATCTGTGTGGGAAAAATGGCGCTGTGTGCTGAGGAGATAGGCCCCGCCCCCTTCACGGCGGGCTCTTCTCCCGGTTTTTTCTGTAATCCTGGCAGGGGTTAAATACATCCATATAGCCCAGGGGCTATATGTGATGTATTTTTAGCCAGTAAAGGTAATTACATTGCTGCCCAGGGCGCCCCCCCCAGCGCCCTGCACCCTCAGTGACCGCGGTGTGAAGTGTGCTGAGAGCAATGGCGCACAGCTGCAGTGCTGTGCGCTACCTTAAGAAGACTGGGAAGTCTTCAGCCGCCGATTTCTGGACCTCTTCTCTCTTCAGCATCTGTAAGGGGGCCGGCGGCGCGGCTCCGGTGACCCATCCAGGCTGTACCTGTGATCGTCCCTCTGGAGCTAGTGTCCAGTAGCCTAAGAAGCCAATCCATCCTGCACGCAGGTGAGTTCGCTTCTTTTCCCCTTAGTCCCGCGTTGCAGTGAGCCTGTTGCCAGCAGGACTCACTGAAAATAAAAAACCTAACAAACTTTTATTCTAAGCAGCTCTTTAGGAGAGCCACCTAGATTGCACCCTTCTCGGCCGGGCACAAAAACCTAACTGAGGCTTGGAGGAGGGTCATAGGGGGAGGAGCCAGTGCACACCACCTAGTGGTCAAACTTTTAATTTTGTGCCCTGTCTCCTGCGGAGCCGCTATTCCCCATGGTCCTGACGGAGTCCCCAGCATCCACTTAGGACGTCAGAGAAAAGATATTAGCATGCATAAAACGGGGTATTGATGCTAGGGACGAGAGTATTATACTCCCGTTATATAAATCACTAGTGAGGCCACACCTTGAATACTGTGTACAATTCTGGGCACCGTACTACAAAAAGGATATCCTGGAGCTTGAAAAGGTACAGAGGAGGGCGACCAAACTAATTAAGGGCATGGAGACGATGGAATACAAGGAAAGGCTTGAAAGACTAGGCATGTTTACATTGGAAAAGCGGAGACTAAGAGGGGATATGATCAACATCTACAAATATATAAGGGGACAATACACAGAGCTTGCGCGGGACCTGTTTTTGGTTAGATCAACACAGAGGACTCGTGGACACTCGCTCAGGTTAGAGGAGAGGAGATTCCGCACAATACGGCGTAAAGGCTTTTTCACGGTAAGGACAATACGTGTTTGGAATTCCCTGCCCGAGGGAGTTGTAATGGCGGAATCTGTCAACACCTTTAAGAATAGGTTAGATAAATTCCTAATGGATAAGGATATCCAGGGGTATGGTGCATAGTCATGCATTATAGTTACTATAAATAGGGATAAAATGCAATGGCTGACAGCAGCATCAGTCAGAAATTTTAGTCAAATCATCATGCATAGGATACCACAAATAGGTTGAACTCGATGGACAATTGTCTTTTTTCAACCTCAGATACTATGTTACTATGTTACTATGTTAATCATGCAGCTGAGATGGACTTTCTCCAAGTGATTCCAAGAACTCAGTTATTTCAGGCAGCAAGGACTGTAATTGTGCTAAGAACTGCCCCCGACTAATAGGTCTATTTACTAAGCCTTGGATGGAGAAAAAGTGGATAAAGTACCAGCTCCGAACTGTCGTGTCACGGGTTGGGTTTGAAAAATGACAGTTAGGAGCTGGTTGGTTGGTACTTTATCTCCGTCTACTTTATCTCCATCCAAGGCTTAGTAAATAGACCCTCAAGCCACCTGACATTATACAACAGCAAATCTCCATATTCAGCCTCAGAAACGGAAAAGTCGTTTTCGTAAACTCCTTGCACAAACTGAGTTTACGATTTTCATCACAATGTCCATAATATCAGCCATGTTTAAAATGTTAGCACACAGTGCTTTCTGATGTATAACACAATGGATTCTTGTAAAATCAGGAAAATCCTCATTATTTTGACACAGTCTAAGAAATCCATTATTCTTGCCAACCATGGCTGGGGCCCCATCAGTAGCAGTGCACACTAGTTTTCTCAGAGGAAGACTAGTTTCCTTGGCAAAACTAGCAAAGCCTTTGTAAATGTCTTCACCTCTAGTTTTTCCCTTCATGCGGATGAGAGTTAAAAACTCCTCCTTAATTGGATAAATGTATTATAGCGGCACGCATCGTGCCGCTATAACACTTCCTGCTTCGCCTCACTACCATCGACAAGATGTATTAACATCTTATATGCCGAAGCGTTTCGCTCCCCCCACCGGCAATGTCCACCTGAGCTCACAGCGTGTCAGCTCAGAGCTGACGCACTGTGACTCCTTCCAGACTGGCTCCTCTGCACATACGCAGGATCTCGCTACTTACGCAAGATCCCCAGCACAGTCCGGAGCCGGCACCCACCACAGGCAGGGACAGCTCTGTCCCTGCTGTGGTCTATGGGCATCGACACCTGCAGCTGTTGGAATCAACAGCTGCAGGTGTCGTAATGGTCAGTGATGCTGACTGTTCATACATTGCCGTGCATATTGGCCTGCTATCTTATAGATAGCAGCGCCAATATGGACAGGTGCACACTCCGAAACCATCATACATGGGGGGGGGGGGGGGGGGAGCGTTATAGCACACATAACGTGCGCTAATACCGCTTCTCCCCCATACCGACATTTACCCATATAACTCGTATCAGGAAATATCATTCTGATAAACACAATTAATTGAGAAGTATCCACTATGTTAGTGGATTCATCAAACTGAAAGGAAAAGTATCAACAGTTACTAATGGGTTTTCTCATATGGTTCTGTAAGTCATTGCCAATAGCCTCTACTCGTCTCAAAGTAGTTTGAGGAGATAGTGGCATATCTTTAATGCTTTCAAGATGTCACCTTTATTATTAAATGTTTTAAATGAAACATTTCCAGCATTAAGGAAGGCTCCCTTCAACATTTCACTATCCTGGAAAGGTTTCTTATGTTTCGCTAACATATTTGTAATACGGAAAGATGCTTCAGCCGCTGCCTGGGACTGCAAAATAGGTTTTGGGAATGTGCACTCCTAAATTAGTTTTCATGGATATCAGTTTAGTTTTCCTTAGTTCACTATTAGGTGGAAAGTCTCAATCATTCATTGGCGTATCTATAATGGGTGCAGTGTGTGCGGGGCACATGGGCCCCGAGGTCCAGGGGGGCCCACCCCACACACACTACACCCATTTGTTTAATACTTACCTCTCCAGGGTCCCCCGTCGGAGCCATCCCTTGTTGGCAGCGCAATAGAGTCTGAACACTAGGTGGTACAAACTATTGTGCTTGCTGAAAACTCCGGAATAACGTGGCGCAGCGGCCATTTTTCCTGAGTTTTGCGCATTAGGAAAATCTTCAGGAAAATGGCCGTGGAACTCTGAGAAGGTAAGTATTAAATCCTTGTGCATCGTCAAAGAGGAGTGGGCCCCTGATGCAGAAGGCTGCACACGGGCCTCCTCCTCTCTTAAAACGCCCCTGATCATATTTCTGATGCACACTAGAGTAATGTCTCTGTAAATTCCCTTTCTTTGCCAGACCAACTTTAGTATGGCATATTAAACATATGCATGTGTCTTTAAACATTGTAAAAAAATCATGGCCCTCACTTTTAGCAGCATTGCAAACGCTAGGCCGCCGCCCTCTGGGAGTGTATCTAAGCATAGCAGAATTGCTAACGAAAAGTTAGCAATTCTATTAAATATTTCCCTGCAGTTTCTGAGTAGCTCCAGCCCTACTCCTAGATTGCGATCACTGCAGACTGTTTGGTTCCTGCAAAAAACAAAACGCAAAAAACAAAACAAAAAACAAAAACTCGGCGCTAGGGCTAATCACAACTATGAAAAAATTATTCAGCCAATGCTTAATTAATATACCAATCTTACAGCAGCTGTTAAAAAGGGGATACTCAACCCTTAAATTAGCACAACACAAACAAACATAAAAACAGCGCTAAATGAAAAGTATATATTTTTTTATTAAAACAATTAGAAAAGAAAAGAAATTTAATAAACAGTGTATACCGGTACCGGAATTATTGCACATACAGCCCTATAATTAGCTCCAACTCGATTATTAGTATAATTAACTAATACTAGTGCACAGGTGGTGGGTTAGTCCAATTAATATAGGCTTCATGCAGTTAAAGTCCGTTATGAGGTTAACTTCTTTCAGTGCACTGAAATAATAAATTCCTTATCCAGTTTTACAGTCTTAGAACAGTATTAGTATGGAAATGTAACTTGGACAGGAACAGTAATCAGAAGATGTTTAAAGCAATGCATCGGTATTTAATGTCACCTTTGTATATGTATAAAGCACCCAACTCCCAGCATGGGGCAATTTTGGGAACTCCCGGCTCCTGGTGCCTTCAGCACATTAGTGGTGCCATATCCGGAGGATCCAGTGGGGCTTTGTAAAGGTGAATTAACCGGGTAGAAAGTGCTGATACCGAACACCGTGGTTGGTCGTCTTACGCGTTTCTCCGCCTTTTATCCCGTCGGCGGCTTCCTCAGAGACGTTGGTTCCTGGTTTGACGTCACAAACACGCCCTACATTTGGCAAGCCACTCCTCCATTTCCCCAGCCACTCCTGCGTTTTTGTCTGGCACGCCAGCGTTTTTTAGCACACTCACGGAAAACGCTCATATGGACAGGTGCTCAGTTACCACCCAGAAACACCCACTTCCTGTCAATCACTCACCGATCAGCACAGCTACTGAAAAGCGTCGCTCGGCCCTGTGTAAAATTGCATAGTTTTGTGTGAAAGTACTTTGCTAGTGCGCCCTGCGGCCCATACGCATGCGCAGAATTGCCGATTTTTAGCCTGATCGCAATTCTGCTAAAAATGGCAGCGAGCGAACAACTCGGAATGACCACCCATGTTCCCATCCTTCATGAAAATGGTAGTTTTTTGGCTTTTTAGAAACACTCATGTTCAGTAAGTGTGCTAAAACACAATTTATATATAAAAAATTATTTTAGAATGAACACTATAACAGGGTAAGAAGGCACACAGATCTCTGTGTTTTCAGATGAAATACAGCCAGCAGGCACAGGATAAATTTATGGTATACAGATCCCTGTGTTTGTCAGATACATTACAGCCAGCACAGGATAAATTTATGGCACACAGATCCCTATGTTTTTCAGATTCATTACAGCCAGCACAGGATAAATTTATGGTACACAGATCCCTGTGTTTGTCAGATACATTACAGCCAGCACAGGATAAATTTATGGTACACAGATCCCTGTGTTTTACACATAAAATACAGCCAGCACAGGATTTCTGCAGCTATAGCTTCTGTTCATGCATGCATCCAGAAACCCCTCCAAAATCTTTTATTACGCAACAAATAAACGGGTGGTCTTCAGGTTGCCGACTGTCGGGATCCTGGCGCACAGTATACCGGCGCCGGAATCTCGACAGCCGGCATACCGACAGTTTTTCACCCTCCTGGGGGTCCACGACCCCCGTGGAGGGAGAATAAATAGCACCGTGCCCGCAAGGGGCTCATTTGCGCTCGCCACGCTGTCGGTATGCCGGCAGTCGGGCTTCATGCGCCGGTATGCTGGTCGCCGGGAGCCCGGACGCCGGCATACCATACCACACCCCAAATAAACTACACAGGGAGCTCTCTTATCAGGTCTGCTTCCTGTCAGTGTTACCAGCAAATGGTGGGCCGTAGGCAACACTGATGCAGGCATACTACATCTGAGAGCAAAAGCCAATATGCTGGCATTGTACCACATGATTGCGGCGGAACAGTGGGCAATAGAAATCATTCGACCTTCCCATAACCGCCTGCACCTGGGAAATGAGCCATTTTCGGAGGCGGAGGGGAAGTGTCTGCAACACATTACATCAATGGGAAGGGGTTGTGTTTGCTACAAGTGAGGGGTTTGGCGGCCAGCTGCGGCACTGCATTACAGCCCAGCATTCAATAAGAATCTCACTGATTCTGATTGGATGCTGGTCGGGCCAATGCGATGGACTGGTTGCATGTCCACGGTCGACCAGTCGATCGCAATCGACTGTTTGGCTACCTGTGTTTTTGTCAAGGCGTTTTGAAAAACACAACTATAACAAATGGTATAATCCTTGCCTAATGGCTAATGTGATCCCCCCCCCCCTCCCCCTTTCCACCCTGCCTAATAATACCCCTTTCACACCACACAAATAACAAACAAGAGGATTCTCACAACAGGTAGTTCAAACAATGCTTAGAGCAAGGAAACCCTCCTCAGTTTTAAGGGTAGCTTCCTTGAGAGTGCAGGTGTCAGCACTAACTGTATGGTTCCAAAAGAAAATTGCCAACCTACAGGATGTGCGCACTTTTTTACAGGGAATGCTGCACATTCAGCCTCCTTTTGTTCCTCCTACAGTGTCTTGGGACCTAACATTAGTTCTAAAGGCCCTTCAAGTTGCCCCATTTCAACCACTTAAAAGAGTGGATTTTAAATGGTTGACAGCTAAAGTTCTCTCTCTAATGGCTATGGCTTCAGCTAGAAGAGTTTAAGATTTAGGCACATTGTTATGTCGTCCCCCATTTATGATTTTTTATCCAGATGGAACTAAATCTGGGTATCTTCCTAAGGTGGTGTCTAAATTCCACCTTAACGAAGAAATTGTAGTCCCAGCTTTCCAGGGGACGGACCTCTCTGCGGGAGATGCATCGTTGGACGTAGTCCGTGCCTTAAGGATCTACGTAGATCATACCAGTGCTATCAGAAAGACAGATTCTCTCTTTGTCTATGGATTTCACAAGAGAGGATGGCCTGCTGATAAGCAGACACTGGCAAGATGGCTTCAGATGACAATTTCAGAAGCATATTCTCAGGCTGATCTCCCGGTTCTGGATAATGTCTCTGCTCACTCTACTTGTAAGGTAGGTCCATCATGGGCAGCACAACGTGGTGCTTCAGCAGAACAGATATGTAAGGCAGCCACATGGTCTTCCATTAACACATTCATTAGACATTATGCCTTTGATCCCTTTGCCTCTCATGACGCTGAATTCGGGCGAAGGATTCTCCTGTTTAATCAGGAGCTTCCCCACCACTAAATTGCTTTGGGACATCCCAATGTATCCTGTGGATACCCTGTGGACTCTGCAGGAGAAATATACTTTGTGGTAAGAACTTACCGTTGATAACGGTATTTCTCCTAAGTCCAAAAGGATCCCACCCTGACGCACCTGATTTGAGGATCCTTTTACTCACTAACCTCTTCCCTCTTGTATGGAAGGGTGTGCATGTGTGTTCTTCTCACCTGATTAGGGCTCTACATGATGCCTCCTACCTTAAGCTTTGGAAAATAACTGATTTGCATGAGCCAGGTGGCGGGGATATATGGACTGGCCCGCTGCATGCTGGCAGGTCAGAAAGCTTTGACCGATTGGTGCAAGATCCGCTGTCGCTCAACCATATCCCAATGTATCCTGTGGAACCTGTGGACTTAGGAGAAATACCATTATCAACGGTAAATTCTTACCATAATGTATATATTACTGTCAGTATACATAACTACTGTCATTATACATAACTAATGGAAAAAATAGGGAACATGAGAGAAACATTTTATAGAAGGTGATTAACTAAAGAATAATGAGGAAAAGGTCTAGAAAACTATGCCAATTACAACCAGGTACGCGAGTTCCACATTGAGTGCTGTAATCCTGAGGGTCCCCTTACAGTAAAACGTCCTTGTCAGGAGTGCCCAGGGTGTTGTTTGTGACAGGTAAAGACATATTAGAACACAGAAAGAAAAAGTATTCCACATTGGGGCACTCATCTGTAACTGGCTGTAATGATATTTCTCTAACGTCCTAGTGGATGCTGGGGACTCCGTCAGGACCATGGGGAATAGCGGCTCCGCAGGAGACAGGGCACAAAAGCAAGCTTTTAGGATCACATGGTGTGTACTGGCTCCTCCCCCTATGACCCTCCTCCAAGCCTCAGTTAGGTTTTTGTGCCCGGCCGAGAAGGGTGCAATCTAGGTGGCTCTCTTAAAGAGTTGCTTAGAAAAAGTTTTTAGGTTCTTTATTTTCAGTGAGTCCTGCTGGCAACAGGCTCACTGCATCGAGGGACTTAGGGGAGAGATTTTCAACTCACCTGCGTGCAGGATGGATTGGATTCTTAGGCTACTGGACATAGCTCCAGAGGGAGTCGGAACACAGGGCTCGCCCTGGGGTTCGTCCCGGAGCCGCGCCGCCGACCCCCCTTGCAGATGCTGAAGATGAAGAGGTCCGGAACCAGGCGGCAGAAGACTCTCAGTCTTCATCAGGTAGCGCACAGCACTGCAGCTGTGCGCCATTGTTGTCAGCACACTTCACACAGCGGTCACGGAGGGTACAGGGCGCTGGGGGGGGGCGCCCTGGACAGCAATGTATAATACCTGTATGGCGAAAAATACATCACATATAGCCCTTGAGGCTATATGGATGTATTTAACCCCTGCCAGATATCTAAAACTCTGGAGAAGAAGCCCGCCGAAAAGGGGGCGGGGCCTATTCTCCTCAGCACACAGCGCCATTTTCCCTCACAGAAAGGCTGGTGGGAAGGCTCCCATGATCTCCCCTGCACTGCACTACAGAAACAGGGTTAAAACAGAGAGGGGGGGCACTGATTTGGCGATATGTATATATATTAAAATGCTATAAAAGGAACACTTATATAAAGGTTGTCCCTGGATAATTATAGCGTTTTGGTGTGTGCTGGCAAACTCTCCCTCTGTCTCCCCAAAGGGCTAGTGGGTCCTGTCCTCTATCAGAGCATTCCCTATGTGTGTGCTATATGTCGGTACGTGTGTGTCGACATGTATGAGGAAAATATTGGTGAGGAGGCGGAGCAAATTGCCTGTAATGGTGATGTCACTCTCTAGGGAGTCGACACCGGAATGGATGGCTTATTTATGGAAATTACGTGACAATGTCAACACGCTGCAAGCCGGTTGACGACATGAGAGGGCCGGCGAACAAATTAGTATCTGTCCAGGCGTCTCAAACACCGTCAGGGGCTGTAAAATGCCCATTTACCTCAGTCGGTCGACACAGACCCAGACACGGACACTGATTTCAGTGTCGACAGTGAAGAAACAAACGTATTTTCTTTTAGGGCCACACGTTAAGGGCAATGAAGGAGGTGTTACATATTTCTGATACTCCAAGTACCACAAAAAAGGGTATTATGTGTGAGGTGAAAAAACTACCTGTAGTTTTTCCTGAATCAGATAAATTAAATGAAGTGTGTGATGATGCGTGGGTTTCCCCCGATAGAAAATTATTGGCGGTATACCCTTTCCCGCCAGAAGTTAAGGCGCGGTGGGAAACACCCCTCAGGGTGGATAAGGCGCTCACACGCTTATCAGAACAAGTGGCGGTACCATCTACGGATAGGGCCGTACTTAAGGAGCCAGCTGATAGGAGGCTGAAAAATATCCTAAAAAGTATACACACACATGCTGGTGTTATACTGCGACCAGCGATCGCCTCAGCCTGGATGTGCAGAGCTGAGGTGGCTTGGTCGGATTCCCTGACTAAAAATATTGATACCTTTGACAGGGACAGTATTTTATTGACTATAGAGCATTTAAAGGATGCATTTCTATATATGCGAGATGCGCAGAGGGATATTTGCACTCTGGCATCAAGAGTAAATGCGATGTCCATATCTGCAAGAAGATGTTTATGGACACGACAGTGGTCAGGTGATGCAGATTCCAAACGGCACAAAGATGTATTGCCGTATAAAGGGGAGGAGTTATTTGGGGTCGGTCCATGGGACCTGGTGGCCAGGGCAACTGCTGGAAAATCCACCGTTTTTTACCCTAAGTCACATCTCTGCAGAAAAAGACACCGTCTTTTCAGCCTCAGTCCTTTCGTCCCTATAAGAGTCATATCTGCCCAGGGATAGAGGAAAGGGAAGAAGACTGCAGCAGGCAGCCCATTCCCAGGAACAGAAGCCCTCCACCGCTTCTACCAAGTTCTCAGCATGACGCTGGGACCGTACAGGACCCCTGGATCCTACAAGTAGTATCCAAGGGGTACAGATTGGAATGTCGAGAGGTTTCCCCCCTCGCAGGTTCCTGTAGTCTGCTGTACCAATGTCTCCCTCCGACAGGGAGGCAGTATTGAAAACCATTCACAAGCTGTATTCCCAGCAGGTGATAATAAAATTACCCCTCCGACAACAAGGAAAGGGGTATTACTCCACACTATATAGTGGTACTGAAGGCTAGGTGAGACCTATTCTAAATCTGAAAAATTTGAACACTTGCAAGGGTTCAAATCCAGATGGAGTCACTCAGAGCAGTGATAGCAAAGAACAAGGGGACTATATGGTGTCCCGGGACATCAGGGATGCTTACCTCCATGTCCCAAAATTTGCCTTTTCTCACCAAGGGTACCTCAGGTTCGTGGTACAGAACTGTCACTATCAGTTTCAAGACGATGCCGTTGGATTGTCCAAGGCACCCCGGGTCCTTACCAAGGTAATGACCGAAAGGAGGATTCGTCTTCAAAGAAAATGGACGACCTCCTGATAAGAACAAGGTCCAGAGAACAGTTGGAGGTCGGAGTAGCACTATCTCAAGTAGTTCTACGACAGCACGGGTGGATTCTAAATATTCCAAAACCGCAGTTGTTCCGACGACACGTCTGCTGGTCCTAGGGATGATTCTGGACACAGTCCAGGAAAAGGTGTTTCTCCCAGAGGAGAAAACCAGGGAGTTATCCGAGCTAATCGGGATCCTCCTAAAACCAGGAAAAGTGTCAGTGCATCATTGCACAAGAGTCCTGGTAAAAATGGTGGCTTATTACGAAGCGCTTCCATTCGGCAGATTTCACGCAAGAACTCTTCAGTGGGATCTGCTGGACAAATGGTCCGGATCGCATCTTCAGATGCATCAGCGGATAACCCTATATCCAAGGACAAGGGTGTCTCTCCTGTGGTGATTACAGAGTGCTCATCTTCTAGAGGGCCGCAGATTCGGCATTCAGGATTGGATGCTGGTGACCACGGAGGCCAGCCTGAGAGGCTGGGGAGCAGTCACACAAGGAGTGTGATCAAGTCTGGAGAATTCTCTCCACATAAATATACTGGAGCTAAGAGCAAATTTATAATGCTCTAAGCTTAGCAAGACCTCTGCTTCAAGGTCAGCCGGTATTGATCCAGTGGGATAACATCACGGCAGTCGCCCACGTAAACAGAAAGGGCGGCACAAGAAGCAGGAGGGCAGTGGCAAAACTGCAAGGATTTTTCGCTAGGCGGAAAATCATGTGATAGCACTGTCAGCAGTGTTCATTCCGGGAGTGGACGACTGGGAAGCAGACTTCCTCAGCAGGCACGACCTCCACCCGGGAGAGTGGGAACTTCATCGGGAAGTTTTCCGCATGATTGTGAACCGTTGGGAAAGACCAAAGGTGGACATGATGGCGTCCCGCCCGAACAAAAAATGGGACAGGTATTGCGCCAGGTCACGAGACCTTCAGGCGATAGCTGTGGACGTCCTGGTAACACCGTGGGTGTAACAGTCGGTGTATGTGTTCCCTCCTCTGCTTCTCATAACCAAGGTATTGAGAATTATAAGACATAGAGGAGTAAGAACTATACTCGTGGCTCCGGATTGGCCAAGAGGGACTTGGTAACCGGAACTTCAAGAGATGCTCACAGAGGACTAATGGCCTCGGGAGCTAAGAAGGGATTTGCTTTCAGCAAGTACCATGTCTGTTCCAAGAGGAACCGTGGCATCGGCCTTTAAGAAAGGACCTGCTCCAGCAGGGACCTTGTCTGTTCCAAGACTTACCGCGACTGCGTTTGACGGCATGGCGGTTTGAACGCCGGATCCTAAGGGAAAAGGCATTCCGGAAGAGGTCATACCTACCCTGGTCAAAGCCAGGAAGGAGGTGACCGCACAACGTTATCACCACATGTGGTAAAAATATGTTGCGTGGGTGAGGCCAGGAAGGCCCCACAAAAAAAATTTCAACTAGGTCGATTTCTGCACTTCCTGCAAACAGGAGTGTCTATGAGCCTCAAATTGGGGTCCATTAAGGTTCAAGTTTCAGCCCTATAGATTTTCTTCCAGAAAGAATTGGCTTCAGTTCCTGAAGTCCAGACGTTTGTCAAGGGAGTATTGCATATACAGCCCTTGTGTGCCTCCAGTGGCACCGTGGGATCTCAACGTAGTGTTGGGATTCCTCAAATCATATTGGTTTGAACCACTCAAATCTGTGGATTTGAAATATCTCACATGGAAAGTGACCATGCTGTTGGCCCTGGCCTCGGCCAGGCGATTGTCAAAATTGGCGGCTTTGTCTTACAAAAGCCCATATTTGATTTTCCATTCGGACAGGGCAGAACTGCGGACTCGTCCCCAGTTTCTTCCTAAGGTGGTGTCAGCGTTTCACCTGAAACAACCTATTGTGGTGCCTGCGGCTACTAGGGACTTGGAGGACTCCAAGTTGCTAGACGTTGTCAGGGCCCTGAAAAAATATATATATATATATATATATAATTCCAGGACGGCTGAAGTCAGAAAGTCTGACTTGCTGTTTATATTGTAGGCACCCAAAAAGCTGGGTGCTCCTGCTTCTAAGCAGACTATTGCTCGTTGGATTTGTAGTACAATTCAGCTTGCACATTCTGTGGCAGGCCTGCCACAGCCAAAATCTGTAAATGCCCATTCCACAAGGAAGGTGGGCTCATCTTGGGCGGCTGCCCGAGGGGTCTCGGCTTTACAACTTTGCCGAGCAGCTACTTGGTCAGGGGCAAACACGTTTGCAAAATTCTACAAATTTGATACCCTGGCTGAGGAGGACCTGGAGTTCTCTCATTCGGTGCTGCAGAGTCATCCGCACTCTCCCGCCCGTTTGGGAGCTTTGGTATAATCCCCATGGTCCTGACGGAGTCCCCAGCATCCACTAGGACGTTAGAGAAAATAAGATTTTACTTACCGATAAATCTATTTCTCATAGTCCGTAGTGGATGCTGGGCGCCCATCCCAAGTGCGGATTGTCTGCATTACTTGTACATAGTTATTGTTACAAAAAATCGGGTTATTATTGTTGTGAGCCATCTTTTTTAGAGGCTACTTCATTGTTATCATACTGTTAACTGGGTTCAAATCACAAGTTGTACGGTGTGATTGGTGTGGCTGGTATGAGTCTTACCCGGGATTCAAGATCCTTCCTTATTGTGTACGCTCGTCCGGGCACAGTACCTAACTGAGGCTTGGAGGAGGGTCATAGGGGGAGGAGCCAGTACACACCATGTGATCCTAAAAGCTTGCTTTTGTGCCCTGTCTCCTGCGGAGCCGCTATTCCCCATGGTCCTGACGGAGTCCCCAGCATCCACTACGGACTATGAGAAATAGATT
This sequence comes from Pseudophryne corroboree, assembly GCF_028390025.1. NCBI lineage: Eukaryota > Metazoa > Chordata > Amphibia > Anura > Myobatrachidae > Pseudophryne > Pseudophryne corroboree. The sequence continues at coordinate 308,018,331 of NC_086444.1, read as the reverse complement.
TATCGGTAAGTAAAATCTTATTTTCTAAATCTAGGTGCAGGACGATTCCCTCTAAAACGTAACCTTTATTATAATTAGTATAAAATACCAGTAATGGGTAGCTAGCGAAATATTAGAAGAAAATGTGTGAAAAGTGAATAGTGTAGAAGAAAAATCAAAAAATAAAAATAGAACACACACCAGTCTCAAATATGATCAATCAGTTAGATAATTCTCTCCTATAATGATTATACAACTATATCGTTGTGCTTGTTATCAATATTGACCTATAGGATTATATACATAAATTGTGCGCTCCCCTCATTGGGATATATGGGCTTATTGTTAGGGTATTTTAAATTGGGAGATCCACTTTAATATTGGTCACAGTGTACGATAATCACAGTCTGCAATTCGCATACTGATGCCATGAGTAGGTAAAATTCTGACACACTTGTGATTGTTACTCATGTAGACAAATTAATGCAGTACCATGTCTTAATAAGTGATGATTTTATTCTTGTGATCCTAATTTACTACACATTCCAGTCTGATTTGTATGAAAACTGAGGTACTGCAGCGATATAATCTGAACACTTCTCTGTGCAACAGTGGAATCACTTAAATTAAATTGATGTTCTTGTCTAACATGCATTAACACAGGTCAGTTGAGGGGTTAATCTTACTGGAGCATAACATTACAAACTCTCCGGGAGTTGGTAGGTGTCCTACATCTCCCTGCTCCTATGTGTAATCAATCAGAAGCAGCTAAGTCAGGCCGTAAAATTGTAGCTCAGTCGGAGAATCTTGGTGACATACACTTAAGATAATAATCTATTTCACTTGGTGCAGTATGTCTACGGCTGATTATGTCAGTCTAGAATGGTCTGACTACAATACAAGGTATCACAAACGTGTTGTACAAATAGTGGACTCATTCACACTGACCCGCTACAAATGTATCAGAATCAGCCGTGTCAGTGTTAGCATAACCTGGCTACTTTACATTGTATCCACCACATGTGCTGCCAGTTACGTTCTCTTGCAGTTGCCATATAACATAGTGAGGGATCTATATTGAGCTAACTGTTTCTATGAATTAAATCCTAATATGCTGGCTGGATAAAAGGGAGAGATCGAGTGTCAGTTTACTGCGTGTCTTGTTGTTCAATGCCGTTAATAGCAATAGTGCATTATATCAGACTCGTTCTCTCAACTGTGCCCAAATAAGCTTTACTATATCCCTGGTGAGAGGGAGACAACACTTAATTAATATCTAATAGTATCCTACGGTACATTTGATCCGGTGCCCCGGATATCAGATTATCTCAATAATCAACATATACTGATTGCACAATAAGATATAATGTATAGAGACAGTGTGATCATTTAAAAACACGGCACCCAGGTAAAGACAGTCAGAAGCAATTTCCTGACAAGATTGCTGTAATATATTGTTTATTAATTTGATAAATTGTCTAATAGATATTGAAGGCATCAACTTTAAATTCATTTTTTTTATCTGCAATATTATTTGCCCTCTCTTCAATTTGGTCAGAGGATCTTTGGGGTCAATACAATTCAATGTGAATTGAATAGCGCCAGGAGGGAGGTCCTGGAGCTATTTAATTCAGTGCATTGTTATGTTGGAGAATGCCAGTTCTCACGCTTTAAACATGGTGTTTAGTCGTGAGAACGGGCATTCTCTGACGTACCTACCCGGTGCGATGCTGTTTGCACCACGGTAAGGGCAGGAAACGGCATCCTATTAACCAGTTTCAGCAGCGCACTATGGCCCTCATACCGAGTTGTTCGCTCGCTAGCTGCTTTTAGCAGCAGTGCAAACACTAAGCTAAGTTAGGTCCCTGGGAGTGTATCTTAGCTTAGCAGAAGTGCAAACGAAAGGATCGCAGCGCTGCTACAAAAAAAAATTGTGTAGTTTCACAGTAGCTGCAGACCTACTCCTACCTTGCGATCACTTCAGTCTGTTTAGTTCCTGTTTTAACGTCACAAACACGCCCTGTGTTCGCCCAGCCACTCCTGCGTTTTTATCTGGCACGCCTGCGTTTTTACACACACTCCCCGAAAACTGTCAGTTACCACCCAGAAACACCCACTTCCTGTCAATCACTCAACGATCAGCTGTGCGACTGAAAAGCGTTTAGTCCTTGTGTAAAACTGCATCGGCTTTTGTGAAAGTACGTTGCGCGTGCGCAGTGCGCACCATACGCTTGTGCAGAAGTGCCGATATTTTGCCTGATCGCTGCGCTGCGAACAAAAGTAGCTAGCGAACAACTCGGAATGACCCCCAATACTTGCTAATACTCATCTACCCACCTTCTGTGGCTCTGGTGTCTTCTGTACTCACTGGTCTAATCCAACCTGGGCTATATGCTTTGTGTACTACTTTAGACTCCTTGAATTAGAGACTCACTTCCAGAGACAGATCTTGTTTGTCTCCGTTACCCTAGACCACAAGGCTGCTCTCCAGCCTACTGTGCATTCTGCCTCCCATCTTTATTATTACCAAACTGCATGCGTGGGAGTTTCATCAAGCCCCCTAGCTTCATCCGCTCTCCTAAAACAGAAGCCAGCTACAGTATAGGGTTCCTGGCATGGGTCAACAAAACCTCCGAGACCTAAAAGAGGTTACTTGATTTGTTTATTTTATGCATTTACAATAAAAAACAGAAAAAAAACAACCCTTTTTTTAATAAAATCAGTTAGGCTTCGGCCACACATAGCGGCCAAGCGAGTCCCGTTCAGTGGGACCTGTTTGGCCGCAAGGAGACTGCATACGGGCGCCCAAACATGTGCGGCAGTCCCGCCGTCGCCAGATTCAACCGCAGCATGCTGCGGTTGAGCTGGATGGCAGGACAATTTTGAGGTGAACACATACGTTTCATCTGTGCAGCACTGTGTGCTCTTGAAATCCTGTGTATTTTGTGCATAGTGTTCAGTTCATTCATGTATGTTTCATTAATGTGTTATTATTTACTTTTTTGTATACATTTGGTTTTTGTGGTAGTTGCTATGGCAACTTGTGTATATGTTTGGCCAAGTGATGACGTGGCCGGCCGGATGTGTGGTCACGTTCTCTTCATGTGACATCCGGTTACGGGCACGTTGTATTGCTGCCCAGGCCTGCCGGATGCGGTTACGGCTGCGGCGGCCACACTGAACAGGCACACGTGAGCCATATCACCACAGGTGAGTGTTATTACCTTATTTCTGTTGGGTATAAAAGGTGCACTGATACATTAGGTTAGTTGTCAATGATGAAGGTACTTGCCTGAGCACCGAAATGGCTGCTGACCGACTAACTTTTACTGGAGGTGCACAATGTGACCACTTGCTATTTTTTTTTTGAGAAATCTGTTTTGTTAGGTTTTCAATAATAATAACAATGACACAGATCATAGCCAGGAAAAGTTATACGGCTGGTAACAGTTTAGTAACCAGTACCACAATACACATCAGGCGTATAAACACATAAAATAACAGTAGACATAAATGGGCCCTGCTCCTGTACAAAAAAAAAATGTATCGGTATACAAGAATATAACCAACAGGAGGAATGCAATGGACGAATCTGTGGATTCCAAAAGGATTCACCACAATATCAAACAAGCAATAGGTATATGAGCAATATGAACAAGGGGAGGGAAGAGGGGGGTAGGGGAACACACATGAGGAGGCTGAAATAGAGGCCCGGGAGGCCAATATATAGTCTAAAAAAGGTCACTGGGTTATAAAGCAAATAGGCCTAAACAGCTAACATCGTAGTTTTGAGTGAAATCATTGGGGGTACGTCTTGAATGCCTCAGGAAGACTCCAAAAGTTTTCTGTGAAGGAACCAATCAGTTGTTGTTTTTTTAAACTTAAAAATCATAGATTGGGTGGGCAGATCCAGTTTATCAATGTAAAGGCCCCATTTTTTACAAAATTTTACCATACCTTATTCAATTAACGGTAAAGTGGATTTCCTGTTGAAATACAATGGTTGGAGCATTTTATGCTTGACTGCAAATAGCATGGGAATGGATCTGGACAACCAATGCATGAGCATAATCTTTTTTGCATCCGTGACCAACAATGTAAGGAGAGGTATAGCAGTGGTGATAATTGACCTGGCATTCCATGCACTAAAGTCAGCACATAGACACGCCATGGGTTCTATCTTGAAACTATTAGAAAAAAGGGAATTAATGTAGGCCACAAGTTTACGCCAAACATGCTTAACATGACCACAATCCCACATACTGTACAGTGAAAAGAGGCCGAGGCACAGAGGCATTTGGGACAGGCACCTGATTTAGAGAGGGGGAATTTGGCAAAAGGTGTAGAATTTAGGATTTTCATGGTAGAATCAAATTGTTGCATCGGGCGGTCACAAGTAGAGAGGGAGGGGATATCTCTTTGCCATTGGGTGTGAACCTTTGCCCAATTAGAATGGACCAGGAATCAGTGAAGGGAGTATAAATATACCTGATACGAAAATGAACACGTTCACACAAGAGCAAAACAGATTGGATATGATCCGAGCTGAGGAAGCCAATTCAGGTCTGGGAAGAGGCAGGGAGAGGAATGCTATGTAATGTCTCACCTGTAGGTACATACAGAATTGTGTGTGAGGCAGGGAATACTCTTCTCTGAGATCCTGGAACTGAAGCAGACGGCCTCCAGAGTCAAACACCTTGGAAACATCAGATAATCCCTTATCCCGTCACTGAAGGAAAACAGAGTTTGTGAGAGATGGGGTGAAATCTGGATTGCCCCAAAGCGGGACCTTAGAGGAGGGGGGGGGGGTTACGTTTGAATTTCTTGTTGAGAGAGATCCAAGCGTAATATATGTCATGAAATAATGGGTTGTGTAGAAGGTGTGACGGTATGTCAGAAGGTTTTGAGTGTAAAATGGCCCCCGGCGAGTTGGCGTGGAGCAGGGCTTTATCCATATTGGAGTCAGTGAATATACTCTATCTAACAGCCAATCAACAGCATAACGAAACATAACAGCCAAGGAATAGGAGGAATAGTCTGGTACACCCACACTACCAAATAATCTAGAAGTCAGAAGTTAAGGCAATACGAGGTCTATGGCCAGGCCAGGGAAATTTATTCATATCCCACTGCAAAGCAAGAATATCAGACTTGTGTAAGCTTGCTGGTAACATTTGTATGAGATAAAACAGTTTCGGAAATACTATGTTATTCAAGACAGCAACCCGGCCGACTAAAGATAGCGGGAAAATTTTCCAAGAGTCTAGAAGTGAAGTGACTTTTGAGATCATGGGGGAATAATTAATGTCATAAAGTTTGGATAGATCAGAGGGAATCTGGACGCCAAGATAAGTAATGTGACCTGGGGAGGAATGGAAAGGGTACGCTCGTATGTCTAAGAGGGAAGAGGCAGAGGAGGGGGCAATATGAAGAAGTTCAGATTTGGTAATGTTGACCTTATATCCCGCTATAGAGCTAAAATCATCGATCAATTGTAAGATCTCCGGAATTGAACGAGCAGGATCAGTCACAAAGAGCAGCATATTATCTGCAAATAAAGATACTTTAAGGTCAACATCACCAATCCGAATACCTGAAAAGGACGTAAAGGCCCTAAGCCGAGGCTATGGCTAGGGGCTCGAGAGTGACGGCAAAGAGAAGGGGGGACAACGGGCATCCCTGTCTAGTGCCTTTCTGTATGAGTATAGGGGATGAGAGAAAACTGTTACAGGAAACTTGTGTCAGTGGGGAGGAATAGATAAGTTTAAGTGTAGAAATAAAGAGAAAGGAATCCAAACCTGTTGAGTGTGTGATAGAGGTGATTCCAGTCAACTATATCAAAAGCCTTTACGGCGTTGAGTGAGAGAACCAGCGCAGGAGAAGAAGGGGAAATAGATTGAGAATAGTGAATAGCTGAAATGACTCGTCTAACATTAACTTTCGAGTGCCAACCCAATATAAACCCTGTTTGATCAGGCTGTATTATGGATGGGAGGAGTACTTTCACACGGTCTGCCAAGACTTTGGTGAAAAGCTTGTAATCGGTGTTCAGTAGAGATATAGGATGATATGAACCGGGCAAGAAAAGGTCCTTGCCAGGTTTTGGTAGGACTTTCAAAAGCTCAGAGATAAAATGTGGGATGAGGGAGGTAGATGTAAGTAATGCATTAAATACCAGGGCCAGAGAGTCACCAATTCAAGGTAACAACAATTTATAAAAATCACTATTAAACCCATCAGGGCCCGGGGCTTTGTCAGATTTAAGCTGACGAACCGCGTGAAGCACTTCCTCCAGGGAGATCGGAGCAACGAGGGACTGAGCCGTTTCAGAAGTGAGAGTGGGACAAGGCAGAGAGTCCCAGGAAGTAGTGGCAGAGTGGGAAACAGGCGTGCCATCAGCACAAGGAGAAGAGGGGGAAGAATAGAGAGCGGTGTAAAAAGTTTTCATTACGTCCGCAATTTCAGCGTTAGAGGTTGTCAAAGTAGCCTGGGGGAAATTAAGGGTTGTGTGACCATAAGTGCACAAGAACCTTTAAGCAAATTAGTAAGGCGCTTACCTGTCTTGTTACTGAATTTATGAAATCGATAGTTGACTGAAAAAAAGGTATCTGTCCCCCATGGATTGCATAAATTAATCGAATAAGGTTTTCACTGAGGTATAATGTGATTTCGTGGTAGGGGAGGGGAGGAGCTTAAACTGCTGGAAAGCATCTGATAAAGAAGATTAGATTTCCAGATTTTGCATGGCATATTTTCATCTAGCTGCTGAAAAATAGGAAAGAATCTGGCCTCTAAGCACTGATTTGGCCGCCATCCAAAATAACAGTGGATCAGTATTAAGATGAACCTCATTATTGTTTTTGTACTCCTAACAGGCCGCATCCAGTCTGTTCCTAAATTTAGTGGACTGTGAGAGAGATATGAAGGAAACCTCCACAGCTTAGCCGTGCCAGGTTCGTCAGGTGTGTGCAATAGAATGGTAACCAAAGCGTGATCAGAAAGTGCGATAGGGGCAAAATGTGACTCTATAATAGTAGGGAATAATGGATGAGATGCAAGTATATAATCAATTCTGGAGAATGTGCGATGTCCCAAGTGACCACCAAAATATGTCCGCCCACACGTTGAGATAGTAGCTCACACGAAGGAGACATCGGGGGCAGGGAGAGGAGTTCTTCAGCCAGTTGGAGGGTTAGAGATGTCCGTTTGCTGGGAACGGGTGTGTTCACGTAGATAAGCTGCAGCGTCTGACAATGAAGTAAAATCCATAGGAGAGGATCCATCATAGATATTGAGATGGGCTGGGTATGGCAAGCCAAACTTACGGCCCTCTGCGACTAATTTCGAGCAAACTGGCGAGAAAGCTTTTCTCATTGTCCGTTCCACGGAGTAGTCCTGAAAAATGTAGAGACGATGTCCCTACCACTGTAATCCTTCATTTGGCACGACGCCAACCAAAAGGCAACCTTGTGGAGGTAATTGAGGCATTTTAACAATATGACACGAGGACGAGGTTTATTCAGGGTCGGAATTGGACCCGTTCAATAATAAGATCACAACAGTCCTGTTCAATGCCCAGCAAAGACGGGAGAGTATTATGTACAAAGTGCGAAAGAGAGGTCCCTTTCACTGATTCTGGCAGACCAACCAGCCTGATATTCTTTTGACGTGATCGATTCTCCAAATCATCGAGCTTGCTCCATATGTGGTACTTATCATTAGTGGGTTCCTTCATTGATGACTTTATATAATCCATGTCATAAGCGACTGCAGCAAGTCGGGGTTCAGTGTGAGCCACCCTCTGTGTAAGCTTCTGTAGCTGTTGGGTAATTGTGGATTTAATGGCGTCCACAATGTCCTTATATGTAACCGGGGAGTCAGCAGCGCGGCCCGTGGAGCTAGGTAAGATATCCCAGCGTCAGCAGCTGACTTCTTAGAGGCTGGAGAGACAGGATCTGGGCCTGTTTCCGGCGCCATTTTACCCGCTGCGCTGTGTTTCTCTTGCTGCGGCGGGAGGGAAGACGCCAGGGGGACCGCAGTCACAAAACGGTCCATGTGTGTTCCGAGCTGCGGGAGTGGGGGCGGCAGTCAGAGCTATTAGAGCCGGTAAAAGGTGCATCTCGGGGGGGGGGGGGGTATTTAGATGGTGCAGCAACGCTGTGTGCTGCTGAGAGGTACCCCATGTGCTTGTTCTAATACCCTCTGTGATGCCTCTGGTGTTTTAATTTTTTTTTTCCATGTATGTCTTTCCGATAAAGAATTTTCTCATACGTCCTAGAGGATGCTGGGGACTCCTAAAGGACCATGGGGTATAGATGGGATCCGCAGGAGACATGGGCACTTTAAGACTTTAAATGGGTGTGAACTGGCTCCTCCCTCTATGCCCCTCCTCCAGACCTCAGTTAGATTCACTGCCCAGAGAGACTGGTGTCAAAGTCAGAAAAATATCTCTATACACACTGCCATATTTGCACCTCACACTGGTCCGCGCTGCGCATGCGTGCGCTCTCCCGTGAAGGCGCATACCCGCTGTTGCGTGCACCCGCTGGTGCACGGTATGCGTATTTACGGTAAAGTTTGTGTAGTCGTAGCGTGCGACTCAATCGTTACACATTTTCACAAATAATGTAATTTGTAGATCATGGTCCCTTTGATAGATTCTGAAAGTTTGGTTAATATAGAATGTTTATGAACAGAGGAATCCCTCTTTGTTTGATACGAAGGGTCAGACAGGAGTAATACAGTGGTGTTTAGTATCCATCGGAAGAATATTTAATTAGAAATATTCCGGTGTTGGTTTGAAGCAGATCAATCGCTCGTGCGAATAGTTATGGACATAAGAAGTTTATGAACATTTACTTTATTTGCACTTTATTACCCATGCGGCGGGAAACCCAGTTTCCCTCCCACCTGAGCAGTTGGAAATAGTCACAGCCCACCTGTATGAATCAACCTATGACCTTTTGTTATAATGCGAAGCCGAATTCCTGTGTCCAATGAACAATGAGATTGTAGGGACCATTGAATTGTATTGTGTGTGGAGCATAAATAGCAGGCCGACCATATCCAACTTCACTCTCTTCAACGGTTCTCATTGCTGATAATCGGGAGCTGGATATCGAGGCGCATGCGATCGTTCCCCTTGTGCGTAAGTTTTCTCCGTAATCATATTGTCTTACTGTGAGCCATTTCTCTCTCTCCCTCTCTTCTCTTTCTTTCGTATTTTTCCTTGATTAGACTTGAATTGTATTGTATTGTATTACCTGTGTAGTTTATCTGGTTAGTTGGTTTATGTTATATTGTAGTGTATCATTTGTACTGTGATTCCTTTTGCAAGTATAATAGTCATAATACACATAATAGGTTTCGGACCCTAAGCCCAGGTATCTGTGTATTCTTTATAGTATTAAGTATTCTCTGAGCGTCGGTTACGCTCAAACAGCTTTGTAGTTAATAGTTAATCAGGTTACACAAGGTTGCACTTACACTTTGTCTCTACATTAAGGTTTACTGTGTATTTCATTGTTAAGGGTATAGATATAAAGGTTTAACGTTGTGAGCGTCTGCATCGCTGGTGATCTCCTCGTGGTCCCGAGCGCCGCTACGCTATAGCGAATCATTACGATAAGTCAACAGCCAATAGTCTGCCTGCCTGTGATCACTTGGCCGTGAGTGAACGTGACGCCTGAGCGTCTCGATCACGGCTAAGCGATCGATACGCAACTTGCGTACCCTTACGGTACTTCTCACGTAGATAGCGTACAGTGTTCTTAGACCTCATAAAGGGTCATATATACGATAAATATTTAGCTTTATCAATTGGCGGCTCGTCCTGTCCTTCACATATCTGCACTAGGTAGATCAGCAGACATTATCCCTCAGCAAAGGGCGGGAGGTTGTCTCGTAGTGCTGACGGGATAAGCGTCTGCTTCGCTTAGATAAAAGAGTGCTGAAGGAATCCGGGAACCGGAGGTAAGAACAAAACGCTAGTGTCTTTTAAAACTGTATTTTTCTGTCTTGCGTACACACGCACGCACACATATATATCTGCATTTCTTTTTCTTTTTCATTTTCGTATATCACTCTCCTGTCTGCCAGTTTTATAGTCGATAGAAGTGCTAAAAAAAAAAGATTTGCCGTTATTTCATAGTTTAAGAGTAAAGGTAATATAGTTAAAAGATAGACAAACACACAGTTTTGCCTGGGAGATAAGGCGAAGTCAGTGTGTTGTGTGGTAGATGACCAGGGATCATCTACATTGATAAAAATATAAATTGTGTTACGGTGGATCTTTGCTTTGCGTACACGTGTCCCTAACAAAAGACTTGTGTACGCAATCCAAAGGCGGACGCACGCAGCGTACATTACGCAACGGAGCGTCCGGTTACGCCCACGTAGCTCAAGTCACGATAAGTTGATTTTTAACGCAACGCGGTAAGTAACGCAAAGCGGTAAAGAGCGCCACAGGCGATAAATAACGCAAGTCTATTTTTGGAAATCCAAAATTTAAATTAACAGATCCTGCTCCTAATTGGTAACACAGCTGGGCTAAAGAAAAAAAAATTTCTGCGCAGAAATAGAGATAGAAGCAAAAGTGTACATGTGATGAGTGAGTGTTTTTGTATTACATAAGTTTATATAACTTAAAGGTTGAACCACAAGAAAAGTCGAGTACTCGTGAGGTACACGCGTGTAAGTGACGTGCACGGTGGCTAGGGAGGCATCCTTGGTTAAACATAATATTTGAGCATTAGAGTATAGCGGACCAGTATAGAACAAGACCAGGAGGTCAGACCAGGAGGTCGTACAGAACAAGACCAGGAGGTCATAACAGACCAGGAGGTCCAGGTACAGTAAACAGGGAAGTCCGCTATACAGTTCAGAGGCACAACACCGAGAAGGGTTGGTGCAAGACCCATATAGGCCGTATAAGCTCTGGCTGAAGGAATTCGCAGTCGTAAGTTTCGATTCCATTGGTCTTTCCGTACATAAGCTTAGTTGTTTGTGTACTGAACGACTGGACCGCACGTAAGTGTGTGCAGTAGTTAGTAATCTGACCTAATACCATTAGAGTAAAGGGGTCACAAACGCTATCTGTACACTCTAACGTGATTTGTGTAATTTTTTTATTTTAAGGGAAGTTCGCTGCTCACTCAGGAACTATCCAGCAACCAATAGTTACTGGAAAGAGTAAGTGTTCTTCGGATAACCCTCACAGGTTCCAGTAAATAGAGGTTCAGGTCGCAGGGGCCCTAGGTCGAGTACCCCAGCACCATATCGGTGTGATCAGGTCGTATAGGTCGGCGTGGGCGAGTGAGTGGGGTACTCGGTAAACCGCCACCGTCAGCCTATTGTTGGCATTTGGTTTTTCGTAAAGGGTTGGCTAAATAAAGCAACACTTTCGAACTATGGGGGCCACTTGTTCAGGTAGGGGGCGATCAACCTCGGTTCGGGTTGATTCAGTGGTCCGGCCAATTGGGTCGGCCAGGTATATCATGTGTGAGAAATATGGAAGTCACACAGAAACTTTATGTGATGAATGGGAGAGAATGACTGTACATGACGGGGAGAAATTCCCAAGAATAGGGAGCTTCAGCTCAGAAGTGTTACAAAATTTAAGGAGGAGGATATGTCTCATAAAATCAACAAAGAGACGAATTCAGCATTATGATTATTTACAGTTGTGGCAACAGGAAGGTGAGATACAGAGAGGTTTGGCTCAGGCGGCAGGATCTGGCTCTAACAGAAAACTGATTGCCACGGCCCCGCCGCCACCATATATATCAGGAGAGAAGTTGATTACGGAGAAAGACGCACTAAGGTGTAACACAAAATCACTTAGTAACTGTGTAAATGTTAATGATAATGTTAACCCATTAACCCATGCAAGTATTAACCCGTGCAAGTTGTACCCTGTTTTGAACTTTCCTCAGGAGTGTGATCAAGAGGACGAAGCGGCAACGATTTCAGCGCTCTCTCTAGCAGCCACCATAGCAGAGACCACAGTAGGCACAGCTCCACCCACGAGATTAGTAAAGGCCCCTAGCGGAGGGATAGGTGAGGTCGTATCAACTGGTAAGTACGGCACCATGCATTATGCTGAAACTATTTCACCACAGCCTGTAGAATCTACACAAAATGAGGTTGTTAGAATTACACCTGTTAGAGTAATAGCAGTGCCAAATGGGAAAACAGACGCATCAGGAGCCACTCCCATTAGGAACATTGCCATGTACACTCCATTTTCCCGAATGGAATTAAGGACCATAGTGTCTGAATTTCCTGACCCTAGAAAAGACTTAGTTGCCAGTCAAAAATACATCAGAGACTTAGGTAACACTGTAGAGCCCAACAATAAAGACTGGCAGATATTGCTGAGAGCATGTTTACCCTCAAATGTCGACGCAACTCAATTTTTAGCTGATTGCGGACTAGGTCATGATGTACCTCTTACAGATGTGTACAACCAAGATAATGTGAAAAGAATAAACTTGCAGTTAAAAGAGTATTTCCCAGCAGTAGCTAAATGGAATAAGATATTCTCCATTAAACAGAAGGAGTCAGAGACAGCTGCAGAGTATTTTCACAGAGCATTATTAGAAATGGCAAAATACACAGGTATAGAGGACATTAAAACAGACACAAACCATCGGGAAGTAGCAGTATCGGTACTGATGGATGGTTTAAAAGAGTCATTGAAGACTAGGGTACAGACCACGCAACCATGTTGGCGAGGTCTGTCTGTGGCTACTTTGAGAGAGGCTGCTATTGATCACGACAGAAACATCACCAGACACAGGGAACAACAAGGTGACAAATTAATGTCAGTAAGTATACAGGCTCTGACCACAAAGCAGCCTGCGTATGTACCATCCAACCCTGTGGGTAAGTCAACTATGATAACATGTTATTCTTGTCAAAGACAGGGGCACTATGCACGAGACTGTAGAGCGAAAAATTCGCAAAGATCATACCAACCCCCTAGACAACGACACGACACACGACATTGGGAGCAAGGTCCGCAGAAACGGAGTTATGAGCCACATACAGGGGAAACAAAAAGATAGCCCCCAAACAGAGACTGGCATGCCTCTGGTAGTTCCCAACTATCTCCCTCACAAGTAGTTGCTGCCAGCGGGATTCAGGGAGGTCACCATACCCAATAGGGGTGTGGCCATACCTGTAATCTGCAGCCAGTAAAATTAATTGCCAATCTTGGAAGTGAACCCGAGATCGCAATTAATGTAGCTGGTAAAACTTTAAACTTTCTTGTAGACACAGGGGCGGCCAAGTCAGTGATAAATTCGACAGTGGGCATGAGAACCACTGGTAGGACAATTCCAGCCATGGGAGTAACAGGAGTAGTCCAGCACTACCCTGTTAGCAAACCAGCCGAGATTACAATAGGGCCTTTGCATACCAAGCATTCCTTTTTGCTGGCTGCATCGGCACCAACCAATCTCCTGGGAAGAGATTTACTGTGTAAAATGGGGTGCGTCATTTATTGTACTCCTGAAGGTGTATTCTTGGACATACCTGAGAAACACGCTCAGGAAGTGCGAGACATGTTAGACTCCCCATCAAAATTAATGTCACATACCATTATGACAAATAGGAATCCATCCCAAGTAGAAGAGATGACATCTCAGATACCAGAGTCACTTTGGACAAAAGACGGACAGGACACTGGATTAATGGCAAACGTAGCTCCAGTAGTTGTACAAGTAAAAGATGGTAGGATAGCTCCAAAAATCCCACAATATCCTCTGAAGCCAGAGGTGGAGTTAGGAGTTTACCCAGTAATAGAGCGCTTGCTACAACAGGGCATTCTGGTAAGAACGTCCAGCACTGCCAATAGTCCCATCTTCCCTGTTAAGAAGAGTGGGGGGAGGGGTTACAGGCTAGTGCAGGATCTAAGGGGGATTAACAAAATAGTTGAGAGTCAGTTCCCCGTAGTGCCAAATCCAGCTGTCATCCTAATGCAAATCCCTCCCACTGCCAAATTTTTCACTGTTATTGACCTCTGGTCCGCTTTCTTTTCGGTACCTCTGCACCCTGACAGCCAATATTTGTTTGCATTCACATACAGAGGAGTCCAATACACGTGGACTCGATTACCCCAAGGTTTCATAGATAGTCCAAGTATATTTTCTCAAGCTTTGCATGATTGTTTACAGTCTTTTCAACCAGACAGTGGATCAGTATTGATACAGTATGTGGACGATTTATTACTGTGTTCAGATTCACTGGAAGCATCTCTGAAGGATACGAAACAGCTCCTGTTTCATCTTTCAGACACCGGACACAAGGTGTCCAAAGACAAGTTGCAATTATGCCAAACTAAGGTAAAATATTTGGGACACTGTCTAACACAAGGACTGAGACACCTGACCGCTGATAGAATCCAAGCAATTAGAGACATGACCCTACCACAAACCCAGCAACAGATCAGAACGTTTTTAGGAATGTGTGGGTATTGCCGTAATTGGATCCCAGGGTTTTCCATTTTAGCGTTACCTTTGCAGGAAATGGTCTCCTCAAACAAACCTGATAGGATTTCGCATACAGACGAGTCCGAAACAGCATTTGAGAGACTCAAACAGTGCCTAACGCAGGCACCAGCACTAGGTATGCCAGACTATGGGAAACCCTTTGAACTATACGGAACAGAAAGTGCTGGTTGCGCGGCAGGCGTACTAACCCAAAAACACGGTGATGCCAGCAGGCCAGTTGCATACTACAGCGCTCAGCTAGATACGGTAGCGCGATCCCTCCCCACATGCTTGCGAAGCGTTGCTGCGATAGCATTACTAGTGACAAAAAGCGAAGATGTCGTGCTAGGCCACAACCTCACAATCCATACGCCACATGCAGTATCAGCCTTATTGAATTCTGCCCAAACCAGACACGTCTCATCAGCGAGATTTACAAGATGGGAATTGGCACTAATGGCCCCCATAAACATCACCATAAGGAGATGCAGTGCATTAAATCCTGCAACATATCTCCCAGGTGTGCCTGGTCAGGCACAAAGGGTGGAAGGTGAGAGTGCTGGGGAAGGAGGATTTAATACAAAGGAAGATACACATGATTGTATGGAATATTTGACCCAAAATTTTACCGCAAGGCCTGACATCAGTGACAACCCACTGGAAGATGCAGAACTCACGTTCTACACGGACGGTAGTTGTCACAGACAGTCAGACTCGGGAGACTTGTGTACTGGATACGCAGTCGTAGATGACCAAGACACCATAGAAGCGGAACCGCTAGGCCCACCTCACTCAGCCCAGGTTGCTGAACTGGTCGCCCTAACCAGAGCATGTGAATTGGCTAAGGGTAAGTCAGCCAATATCTACACCGATTCTAGATACGCATTCGGGGTAGTCCATGATTTCGGAGCCCTATGGCGCCTCAGAAATTTCATGACGGCAGCTGGTACACCGGTAGCGCATGCAGCTCACATAAAAAGGCTTCTAACAGCGATACAGGAACCCGACAGAGTGGCTGTTATCAAATGTAAAGCACACACATATAGCCAAGACCCGGTATCACTTGGTAACAGCCGAGCAGACGAAGCTGCTAAGTTAGCAGCTGCTACCCCCATACAGACAGACACCACACAACTGATGGTATTCAATACCATCAACACACAGAAGTTGTGTAAAATGCAAAATTTGTGTTCCACACAGGAAAAGGCAGTCTGGAAGGCAAAGGGATGTGGCCAAGAGTCCTCAGGACTCTGGACGGATGGACATGGTAAACCAGTGGCCCCCAGAGCATATCTTCCATGTCTGGCTGAAGCAGCTCACGGGCTGACTCATCTAGGCAAGGAGGGAATGTGCAAATTGGTAAGAGCCTATTGGTGCGCCCCAGGATTCTCCTCTCATGCGAGTAAAAGAGCAATGTCATGCCTTACCTGTCTGAGAAAGAATATTGGAAAGGCAATACCTACAGAACCATCCCATATCCCACCTGCCGGCGGCCCTTTCCAGGTAATACAAATTGACTTCATACAATTACCCCCTTGTCGGAATTTGAAATATGTACTTGTTTGTATAGATGTTTTCTCGAATTGGGTCGAAGCATTCCCTGCAGCTACAAATACCGCTATGTTTACAGCTAAGAAAATTGTGCAGGAATTTGTATGTAGATATGGTATCCCTAGAATAATCGAAAGTGATAGGGGTACCCATTTTACAGGTGATGTCTTTCAAGGAATGTGTAAATTGATGGGAATTGATAGCAAGCTGCACACTCCGTACCGTCCACAGGCGAGTGCGAAGGTCGAAAGAGTGAACAGCACTATTAAAAATAAATTGAGTAAAGTGATGGCAGAGACAGGATTGACATGAAGCTTTGCCCATTGTATTGTACAGTATCAGAACCACTCCCAGGTCCCCTCTTAATCTGTCCCCTTTTGAAATCTTGTTTGGTCGACAACCGCATGTCATGATTAACCCTCAGGATGATTTGAAATGTAACAATGAAGTGACTGTAAAGTACTTGATTAACATGAGTAAACAGTTAAGGAATCAAAATGATAATCTGAAGTTGGTGATTCCTGATCCACCTGAGAGTAATTGTCATGACATTGAACCTGGGGATTATGTAATGATACGGAATTTTCTACGCTCAGGTTGCCTTATTGACAGATGGGAAGGACCATACCAGGTCTTATTGACTAGCACTACAGCACTGAAGGTTGCTGAGAGAGAGACTTGGGTCCATTCATCCCACTGCAAGAAGGTCGCTGATCCAGAGAAGTCCCGTGATAAGGAACAGACGGTAGAGGTTGTATCACTGGAGTGTCTGTTCCAGGAGGACTGAGGCGGCACCTGAGCCTTGAAGACCGAGAGCTGTTGTCAACTCCCCACTCCCTTTTATTGTTTTTCTCCACTTCCCATCCCCTCTCCCTCAAATGTATTTTTCCTCCTTCTCATTCTTCTTCGTCTCCTCCTCAAAGATGGACTTGCCCCAAGAGACTGTGATCCGGATTTTCCTGTTGACCATGATGTTAACCAGAGCAGTCTGTTCCGGCGAGAGTACCATGGAGGTCGATGGAGGTTCTGGAATGGGTTCTGATGATAAAGATGGAGGCGTAGTTTTCCAAGATCAACCTAACCAACAAGCAAAGGCGAGTATCAGAAAACGATCCGATAGCATTGATCATAGAAGAAATTGTGACGGATTGTTAGCTGAAGAAAACTGTATCTGTAGGCTCTGTAACAATGTCATTGAGGATGGGTGCATTAAGAAATGCCAATCCAGTTTTAATATCCATATGGACCGGCATCCATTGAGTGACTATCACTCCTTAGTGGGTAACGTATTAAACAAAACAGATTGTTGGGTATGCTCTCAAGTACCTCAGGGTCATAGCAAATCAGGGCTAGTACCATTTCCTTTAACGATAGGGGAGGTACTTGAGTTAAATGGTGGGAGACCGGTGGACTGGAGGTTTAATATCTCCAGCCCTCCTAGTTTGAAGCTCCACCAATACCACGTGGATAGGTCCCTATTATGTTTCAACATCTCCAATCCCAGAAAGCCGGGAAATTGGGAAGTATCATGGAGTAACCACACCATGACCTTTTCACATAGAGCAGATAGAATGCCTACAGATACAGAGCTTGTACGCCACATAGCCAGTAGAGGAAAATCTTTCCGGTATAGATACACCTTAGGAAATAGGATTACTAGAGTTGGAGAAGTATCACCAGGATACTGTGCACATATCGTACAACCTGATACGTGCATTAAGCAGATGGAAGAATTAGGGCTAGGAGATTTCACCTGGAAGGTGTGTAATATGGTAATGTCTTTCTCCGTCCCATATGTTCTCCCCGATGATGCATATTTCATATGCGGGAGAAAGGCGTACAAGTGGCTTGCCCCAAACTCTGAAGGATTGTGTTATATTGGAAGAGTATTGCCTGAAGTAATGACTGTAACTCATGATAAAATGAAAGACATACACCGTGGTGCCCAAGCTCCTTATACTCACACTCATTACGAGCACCTCGTTAAAAGACAACTGTCAGACAGGTTAGAGCATCCGGCCTCTGATCTGATCCATGAATCCACCGGGATTCAGGTTCTGGTGGCGTTAGATTTCACTCGCACCGCTCGAGGAGTGATGAATTATAGATACATTTCCGCACTCGCCAATTTGTTAGATAATATCACTGAAATGTATGATGACACGTTTAGATACACTGGAAGAGAACTTCAAGCTTATAAAACAGAACTGGTACAGCATAGAATGGTTCTTAATTACCTCACAGCAGTGACAGGCGGATATTGTGTTACATTGGCAACACAGTACGGCGTGAAGTGTTGCACGTATATCACGAATAGCACCGAGGATCCGGTAGAGGTCATAGACCAAAAGATGGACGATATTCTCCAATTAAAGTGGGAATTTCGCCGAAAACACAATCTCACTCTTGCTGTTGTAGGCAATGAGCTGACTGGTTGGGTGTCATGGTTGAACCCGCGAAATTGGTTCTCCGGTTTGGGAGACTGGGCTCAAGGAGTCATAATGGATGTTGGGAAGTTTCTCCTATGTATCTTAGGTGTCGTTATATCGATTGGATTGATATTTAGATGCGGGCAGGCTTTAATGAGGTGCAAACAAAGTACCAGAGTGATGAGTTTAAGGAGTGAGGAAACTGTAATTAACCTGGATTTGATTTATGACCCAATGATGTGATGAAAATGCGATTTCTACGGTCCGTTTCTTTCACCTGTTTTTCTGGTTTTTCTCCAAGATAACAAGACCCCCTTGGACGAGGAAGTTGATGAGACGCTATACAGACAACGGATAGACCCAAGGAGAAGTTTTGACCACTTGAGATATGGACACTTGATGAACTTTGCCATGGATCCCCAGTTTCCCTAGAATTCTTAAAATTACGCTAGCCCAACATTTTTTTGTAAATCTAATGGCATTGACAAAGCTTATTGCTCACGCTTAATGAGCAAAACAGCGCAAAGAAGACGACTTTCAACTGATACCGAACAAAACTTCAACCGACAGATGTACATTAACCTGACATAGAATACCACCGCATTTACCGTAATTATGTCTTTTCTTCATTTCTACAACCCTCAGATAATGACACACATAGTATAGGGAATACAGGCACAGATATCAGCAATCACATATTCCCCCATTCATGTATCATCAACTAAAATGTGCTCCCCATTTTGTTCAAAATCCGAAAAGAGCTCGGTAAAGTTTGACAGCCCATCCACAGACCTGTACCACGGGATAAGAAGGAATTCAAATGTATACTTCGCAATACCTCGAAGCTTGATTTACAACACGTACGGCACGATGATACATGACCCCCCCAAACATGGACTCATACACACATGCTTCTGCTATCTCACTAGGTCATACCCTCTTCACACCTACTCCTCTCTCCTCCCTTACCCAACCATGGAAATGAATTAACCCCTAACATATATTTCTCTATCGTCCTAGTGGATGCTGGGGTTCCTGAAAGGACCATGGGGAATAGCGGCTCCGCAGGAGACAGGGCACAAAAAGTAAAGCTTTTCCAGATCAGGTGGTGTGCACTGGCTCCTCCCCCTATGACCCTCCTCCAGACTCCAGTTAGATTTTTGTGCCCGGCCGAGAAGGGTGCAATCTAGGTGGCTCTCCTAAAGAGCTGCTTAGAAAAAGTTTAGCTTAGGTTTTTTATTTTACAGTGAGTCCTGCTGGCAACAGGATCACTGCAACGAGGGACTGAGGGGAGAAGAAGTGAACTCACCTGCGTGCAGGATGGATTGGCTTCTTGGCTACTGGACATCAGCTCCAGAGGGACGATCACAGGTACAGCCTGGATGGTCACCGGAGCCGCGCCGCCGGCCCCCTTGCAGATGCTGAAGTCAGAAGAGGTCCAGAATCGGCGGCTGAAGACTCCTGCAGTCTTCTAAAGGTAGCGCACAGCACTGCAGCTGTGCGCCATTTTCCTCTCAGCACACTTCACACGCAGTCACTGAGGGTGCAGGGCGCTGGGGGGGGGCGCCCTGGGAGGCAAATGTAACCTATATAAAGGCTAAAAATACCTCACATATAGCCCCCAGAGGCTATATGGAGATATTTAACCCCTGCCTGGATTCACTAAATAGCGGGAGACGAGCCCGCCGGAAAAGGGGCGGGGCCTATCTCCTCAGCACACGGCGCCATTTCCTCTCACAGCTCCGCTGGTCAGGACGGCTCCCAGGTCTCTCCCCTGCACTGCACTACAGAAACAGGGTAAAACAGAGAGGGGGGGCAAATTTATGGCGATATTTTGATATATATAAAGCAGCTATAAGGGAGCACTTATTATAAGGCTATCCCTGTTATATATAGCGCTTTTGGTGTGTGCTGGCAAACTCTCCCTCTGTCTCCCCAAAGGGCTAGTGGGTCCTGTCTTCGTTAGGAGCATTCCCTGTGTGTCTGCTGTGTGTCGGTACGTGTGTGTCGACATGTATGAGGACGATATTGGTGTGGAGGCGGAGCAATTGCCAAATATGAGGATGTCACCCCCTAGGGAGTCGACACCAGAATGGATGCCTTTATTTATGGAACTACGGGATAGTGTCAACACGCTAAAGCAGTCGTTTGACGACATGAGACGGCCGGACAATCAATTAGTGCCTGTCCAGGCGACTCAAACACCGTCAGGGGCTGTGAAACGCCCTTTGCCTCAGTCGGTCGACACAGACCCAGACACAGGCACTGACTCCAGTGGTGACGGTGACGAATCAACCGTATTTTCCAGTAGGGCCACACGTTATATGATTTTGGCAATGAAGGAGGCGTTACATTTAGCTGATACTACAGGTACCACTAAACAGGGTATTATGTGGGGTGTGAAAAAACTACCTATAGTTTTTCCTGAATCAGAAGAATTAAATGACGTGTGTAATGAAGCGTGGGTTGCCCCTGATAAAAAGCTGATAATTTCAAAGAAATTATTGGCATTATACCCTTTCCCGCCAGAGGTTAGGGAGCGCTGGGAAACACCTCCTAGGGTGGACAAGGCGCTAACACGCTTATCTAAACAAGTGGCGTTACCCTCTCCTGAGACGGCCGCACTTAAAGATCCATCAGATAGGAGGATGGAAAATATCCAAAAAAGTATATACACACATGCAGGTGTTATACTACGACCAGCTATAGCGACTGCCTGGATGTGCAGTGCTGGGGTAGTTTGGTCAGAGTCCCTGATTGAAAATATTGATACCCTGGACAGGGACAATATTTTACTGTCGTTAGAACAAATAAAGGATGCATTTCTTTATATGCGTGATGCACAGAGGGATATCTGCACACTGGCATCACGGGTAAGTGCTATGTCCATTTCGGCCAGAAGAGCTTTATGGACGCGACAGTGGACAGGCGATGCGGATTCAAAACGACATATGGAAGTTTTGCCGTATAAAGGGGAGGAGTTATTTGGAGTCGGTCTATCAGATTTGGTGGCCACGGCTACAGCCGGGAAATCCACCTTTCTACCTCAAGTCACTCCCCAACAGAAAAAGGCACCGACTTTTCAACCGCAGCCCTTTCGTTCCTTTAAAAATAAGAGAGCAAAGGGCTATTCATATCTGCCACGAGGCAGAGGTCGAGGGAAGAGACAGCAACAGGCAGCTCCTTCCCAGGAACAGAAGCCTTCCCCGGCTTCTACAAAAGCCTCAGCATGACGCTGGGGCTTCTCAAGCGGACTCGGGGACGGTGGGTGGTCGTCTCAAAAATTACAGCGCGCAGTGGGCTCACTCGCAGGTAGATCCCTGGATCCTGCAGATAATATCTCAGGGGTACAGGTTGGAATTAGAGACAGATCCACCTCGCCGTTTCCTGAAGTCTGCTTTACCAACGTCCCCCTCCGAAAGGGAGACGGTTTTGGAAGCCATTCACAAGCTGTACTCTCAGCAGGTGATAGTCAAGGTACCTCTTCTACAACAAGGGAAGGGGTATTATTCCACTCTTTTTGTGGTACCGAAGCCGGATGGCTCGGTAAGGCCTATTCTAAATCTGAAGTCCTTGAACCTGTACATAAAGAAGTTCAAGTTCAAGATGGAGTCACTCAGAGCAGTGATAGCGAACCTGGAAGAGGGGGACTTTATGGTATCCTTGGACATCAAGGATGCGTATCTCCACGTTCCAATTTACCCCTCACACCAGGGGTACCTCAGGTTCGTTGTACAAAACTGTCACTATCAGTTTCAGACGCTGCCGTTCGGATTGTCCACGGCACCTCGGGTCTTTACAAAGGTAATGGCCGAGATGATGATTCTTCTTCGAAGAAAAGGCATATTAATTATCCCATACTTGGACGATCTCCTAATAAGGGCAAGGTCCAGAGAACAGCTAGAGATGGGATTAGCACTGTCGCAAGAAGTGCTAAAACAGCACGGGTGGATTCTGAATATTCCAAAATCCCAGTTAATGCCGACAACTCGTCTGCTGTTCCTAGGGATGATTCTGGACACGGTTCAGAAAAAGGTTTTTCTCCCGGAGGAAAAAGCCAAGGAGTTATCCGAGCTTGTCAGGAACCTCCTAAAACCAGGAAAGGTGTCTGTACATCAATGCACAAGAGTCCTGGGAAAAATGGTGGCTTCTTACGAAGCAATTCCATTCGGCAGATTCCACGCAAGAATTTTCCAAAGGGATCTGTTGGACAAATGGTCAGGGTCGCATCTTCAGATGCACCTGCGGATAACCCTGTCTCCAAGGACAAGGGTGTCTCTTCTGTGGTGGTTGCAGAGTGCTCATCTATTGGAGGGCCGCAGATTCGGCATACAGGATTGGATCCTGGTGACCACGGACGCCAGCCTGAGAGGCTGGGGAGCAGTCACACAAGGAAGAAACTTCCAGGGAGTATGGACGAGCCTGGAAACGTCTCTTAACATAAACATTCTGGAACTAAGAGCAATATACAATGCTCTAAGCCAGGCAGAACCTCTGCTTCAGGGAAAACCGGTGTTGATCCAGTCGGACAACATCACGGCAGTCGCCCATGTGAACAGACAGGGCGGCACAAGAAGCAGGAGTGCAATGGCAGAAGCTGCAAGGATTCTTCGCTGGGCAGAGAATCATGTGATAGCACTGTCAGCAGTGTTCATCCCGGGAGTGGACAACTGGGAAGCAGACTTCCTCAGCAGACACGATCTTCACCCGGGAGAGTGGGGACTTCATCCAGAAGTCTTCCACTTGCTGGTAACCCGTTGGGAAAGACCAATGGTGGACATGATGGCGTCTCGCCTCAACAAAAAACTGGACAGGTATTGCGCCAGGTCAAGAGATCCGCAGGCAATAGCTGTGGACGCGCTGGTAACGCCTTGGGTGTACCAGTCGGTGTATGTGTTTCCTCCTCTGCCTCTCATACCAAAAGTATTGAGAATTATACGGCAAAGAGGCGTAAGGACGATACTAGTGGTTCCGGATTGGCCAAGAAGGACTTGGTACCCGGAACTTCAAGAGATGATCACGGAAGATCCGTGGCCTCTACCTCTAAGGAGGGACTTGCTTCAGCAGGGTCCCTGTCTGTTTCAAGACTTACCGCGGCTGCGTTTGACGGCATGGCGGTTGAACGCCGGATCCTAAAGGAAAAAGGCATGCCGGAAGAAGTCATTCCTACTTTGATTAAAGCAAGGAAGGAAGTAACCGTGCAACATTATCACCGAATTTGGCGAAAATATGTTGCGTGGTGCGAAGATCGGAGTGCTCCGACGGAGGAATTTCAACTGGGTCGATTCCTACATTTCCTGCAATCAGGATTGTCTATGGGTCTCAAATTGGGATCTATTAAGGTTCAAATTTCGGCCCTGTCGATTTTCTTTCAAAAAGAATTGGCTTCAGTCCCTGAAGTCCAGACCTTTGTTAAGGGAGTGCTACATATACAGCCTCCTGTGGTGCCTCCAGTGGCACCGTGGGATCTCAATGTGGTTTTGGACTTTCTAAAATCTCATTGGTTTGAACCACTAAAGAAGGTGGATTTGAAATATCTCACATGGAAAGTGACCATGCTTCTAGCCCTGGCTTCGGCCAGGAGAGTGTCAGAACTGGCAGCTTTATCTTACAAAAGCCCATATCTGATTTTCCATTCGGACAGGGCAGAACTGCGGACTCGTCCGCATTTTCTCCCTAAGGTGGTGTCAGCATTTCATCTGAACCAGCCTATTGTAGTGCCTGCGGCTACAAGTGACTTGGAGGACTCCAAGTTACTGGACGTTGTCAGAGCATTAAAAATATATATTGCAAGGACAGCTGGAGTCAGAAAATCTGACTCGTTGTTTATATTGTATGCACCCAACAAGATGGGTGCTCCTGCGTCTAAGCAGACGATTGCTCGTTGGATCTGTAGCACAATCCAACTTGCACATTCTGTGGCAGGCCTGCCACAGCCTAAATCTGTAAAGGCCCACTCCACAAGGAAGGTGGGCTCATCTTGGGCGGCTGCCCGAGGGGTCTCGGCATTACAACTTTGCCGAGCAGCTACGTGGTCAGGGGAGAACACGTTTGTAAAATTTTACAAATTTGATACTCTGGCTAAGGAGGACCTGGAGTTCTCTCATTCGGTGCTGCAGAGTCATCCGCACTCTCCCGCCCGTTTGGGAGCTTTGGTATAATCCCCATGGTCCTTTCAGGAACCCCAGCATCCACTAGGACGATAGAGAAAATAAGATTTTACTTACCGATAAATCTATTTCTCGGAGTCCGTAGTGGATGCTGGGCGCCCATCCCAAGTGCGGATTATCTGCAATAATTGTACATAGTTATTGTTAACTAATTCGGGTTATTGTTGAAGGAAGCCATCTTTCAGAGGCTCCGCTGTTATCATACTGTTAACTGGGTTTAGATCACAAGTTGTACGGTGTGATTGGTGTGGCTGGTATGAGTCTTACCCGGGATTCAAAATCCTCCCTTATTGTGTACGCTCGTCCGGGCACAGTACCTAACTGGAGTCTGGAGGAGGGTCATAGGGGGAGGAGCCAGTGCACACCACCTGATCTGGAAAAGCTTTACTTTTTGTGCCCTGTCTCCTGCGGAGCCGCTATTCCCCATGGTCCTTTCAGGAACCCCAGCATCCACTACGGACTCCGAGAAATAGATTTATCGGTAAGTAAAATCTTATTTTTTCTCCTTTTGAAATGTTTTCAGGAAGTGGCAGTTATTATTGACTGCCAAAGGGTGGACTGTCAAAGTCAGAAAAATATCTCTATACACACTGCCATATTTGCACCTCACACTGGTCCGCGCTGCGCATGCGTGCGCTCTCCCGTGAAGGCGCATACCCGCTGTTGCGTGCACCCGCTGGTGCACGGTATGCGTATTTACGGTAAAGTTTGTGTAGTCGTAGCGTGCGACTCAATCGTTACACATTTTCACAAATAATGTAATTTGTAGATCATGGTCCCTTTGATAGATTCTGAAAGTTTGGTTAATATAGAATGTTTATGAACAGAGGAATCCCTCTTTGTTTGATACGAAGGGTCAGACAGGAGTAATACAGTGGTGTTTAGTATCCATCGGAAGAATATTTAATTAGAAATATTCCGGTGTTGGTTTGAAGCAGATCAATCGCTCGTGCGAATAGTTATGGACATAAGAAGTTTATGAACATTTACTTTATTTGCACTTTATTACCCATGCGGCGGGAAACCCAGTTTCCCTCCCACCTGAGCAGTTGGAAATAGTCACAGCCCACCTGTATGAATCAACCTATGACCTTTTGTTATAATGCGAAGCCGAATTCCTGTGTCCAATGAACAATGAGATTGTAGGGACCATTGAATTGTATTGTGTGTGGAGCATAAATAGCAGGCCGACCATATCCAACTTCACTCTCTTCAACGGTTCTCATTGCTGATAATCGGGAGCTGGATATCGAGGCGCATGCGATCGTTCCCCTTGTGCGTAAGTTTTCTCCGTAATCATATTGTCTTACTGTGAGCCATTTCTCTCTCTCCCTCTCTTCTCTTTCTTTCGTATTTTTCCTTGATTAGACTTGAATTGTATTGTATTGTATTACCTGTGTAGTTTATCTGGTTAGTTGGTTTATGTTATATTGTAGTGTATCATTTGTACTGTGATTCCTTTTGCAAGTATAATAGTCATAATACACATAATAGGTTTCGGACCCTAAGCCCAGGTATCTGTGTATTCTTTATAGTATTAAGTATTCTCTGAGCGTCGGTTACGCTCAAACAGCTTTGTAGTTAATAGTTAATCAGGTTACACAAGGTTGCACTTACACTTTGTCTCTACATTAAGGTTTACTGTGTATTTCATTGTTAAGGGTATAGATATAAAGGTTTAACGTTGTGAGCGTCTGCATCGCTGGTGATCTCCTCGTGGTCCCGAGCGCCGCTACGCTATAGCGAATCATTACGATAAGTCAACAGCCAATAGTCTGCCTGCCTGTGATCACTTGGCCGTGAGTGAACGTGACGCCTGAGCGTCTCGATCACGGCTAAGCGATCGATACGCAACTTGCGTACCCTTACGGTACTTCTCACGTAGATAGCGTACAGTGTTCTTAGACCTCATAAAGGGTCATATATACGATAAATATTTAGCTTTATCACTGGACACACACCAGGGGAGCTCTCCTGAGTTTCTCTGAAAAATACTTTTTTTAGGTTTATTATTTTCAGGGAGTACTGCTGGCAACAGGCTCTCTGCTTTGTGGGACTGAGGGGAGAGAAGCAGACCTACTTCTGTGAGTTAAAGGCTCTGCTTCTTAGGCTACTGGACACCATTAGCTCCAGAGGGTCTGATCACTTGGTATAGCCTAGCTGCTCGTTTCCGGAGCCGCGCCGTCGTCCCCCTCACAGAGCCAGAAGAAAGAAGCCGGGTGAGTAACCGAAGTACAGAAGACTTCACTACAGACGGCAGAAGACTTCAGTCTCGGAGGTACCGCGCAGCGGTCGCGCTGCGCGCCATTGCTCCCACACACAAGCGGCACTACATGGGTGCAGGGCGCAGGGGGGGCGCCCTGGGCAGCAATATTACCTCAAGTTAAGCCTGGCAGAAGTAATATACAGTGCTTAGGCACTGTATACAGACCCCCGCCAGTATAAAGAAATAGCGGGACATAAGCGTGCCATTCAGGGGGCGGGGCTTGGTCCTCCCAGCTCTAATCAGCGCCATTTTCTCTCCACAATGAGCTGCAGAGACGCTGGTCCTGGCCTCCTACACTTCTGTCACAAGTAACAGGGAGCTACACTGGGGAGGGGGCACAGCAAATTTGGTGTTGATTATTATTGTTTTAAAAAGCACTGACAGGTCTGGGTCATTATATATACTTTCAGACCGGGATAGGCGCTGGGTGTGAGCTGGCAAACTCCCTCTGTGTTTCTCTAATAGGCCTTATTGTGGGACTGTCCCCTATAGCCCAGTGTGATTGTGGTGTCGGTACGAGTGTCGACATGTCTGAGGCTGAAGGCTCTTCCCAGGAGGAGGCTGGTGTGGGGACAGAACAGTGTGGGGGAGTGAATCTGTCGGCACCGCCGACTGCTGATTAGGTAAATATGTTGAGTGCCTTGAATGCAAATGTGGTTTTATTAAATAAGAGATTGGATAAATCTGAGGTTTAGAACCAAGCATGGAGATAATCCATGGAAGATGCTTTATCCCAAACGCAAACTCCCTCAGGGCCACAGAAACGTCCGTTTACCCAAATAGACACAGATACCGACACGGATTCGGATTCCAGTGTCAACTATGGTGATGCCAGGTTGAATCCTAAACTGGCTAAGAGCATTCAGTACATGATTGTGGCAATAAAAGAAGTGTTACATATCACGGAAGACCCCTGCTGTTCCTGAGACAAGGGTCTGTATGTTTAAAGGAAAGAAACCTCTGGTAACGTTTCCTCCCTCTCATGAACTGAACACTCTTTTTGAAAAGGCTTGGGAAACTCCTGACAAAAAGTGGCCGATTCCCAAGAGAATTATTATGGCATACCCGTTCCCCTCTGAGGATAGGAATAAGTGGGAGTCAACCCCCAATGTGGACAAGGCTCTAGCACGGCTGTCCAAGAAGGTGGCGCTTCCGTCCCCTGACGTGGCAGCCCTAAAGGATCCCGCGGATCTTAAGCAGGAAACTACTTTGAAATCTATTTATGCCACTACGGGTACGCTGCTCAGACCTGCAGTAGCATCGGTATGGGTGAGTAGTGCAATTGAAAAGTGGGCAGATAACTTATCATCTGACTTGGACACCCTGGATATGGATAGCGTTCTTTTGACACTGGGTCATATCAGGGACGCTGCAGTCTATCTATCTAAGGGAGGCTGCGAGAGATATTGGCCTCTTGGGATCAAGGGCCAATGCCATGGCAATCTCGGCTAAGAGAGCATTATGGACTCATCAATGGAATGGTGATGCTGACTCTAAGAGGGCTATGAAGGCTCTGCCGTATAAAGGTGGTGTTTTGTTTGGTGAGGGCCTCGCGGACCTGGTATCTACAGCTACCGCGGGTAAGTCATCTTTTCTACCATATGTCCCTGCACAACAAAAGAAAACGCCTCTTTATCAGATGCAGTCCTTTCGGTCTAATAAACCAAAAAAAGGACGAGGGTCCTCCTTCCTTGCTGCTAGAGGTAGGGGAAGGGGAAAAAAGTCGCCGGCTGTGGCAAGCTCCCAAGAGCAGAAGTCCTCCACAGCCGCTGCCAAATCCACCGCATGACCGTGGGGCTCCGCTGCTGGAGTCCGCACCGGTGGGGGCACGTCTTCAACTCTTCAGTCAGGTCTGGGCTCGTTCGGATCCTTGGGTGCTAGAAATAGTGGTCCAAGGGTACAAACTGGAGTTTCAAGACGTGCCCCCTCACCGATTTTTCAAATCGGCCTTACCAGCTTCTCTTCCGGAAAGGGAAGTAGTATGCGCTGCGATACAAAAGCTGTGTCTGCAGCAAGTTATTGTCACGGTCCCCCCGTCACAATGGAGAGAAGGTTTTTATTCAAGCCTGTTCGTGGTCCCGAAGCCGGATGGCTCGGTCAGACCGATTCTGAACTTAAAATCCCTCAATTTCTTTCTAAAAACATTCAAATTCAAGATGGAATCTCTCCGAGCAGTGATCTCCAGTCTGGAAGGGGGGGATTTTATGGCGTCAGTCGACATAAAAGATGCCTACTTGCATGTCTCAATATATCCTCCACATCAAGCTTTCCTCAGGTTTGCTGTTCAGGATTGTCATTACCAGTTTCAGACGTTGCCTTTTGGTCTTTCCACTGTCCGAGGGTTTTCACCAAAGTAATGGCGGAAATGATGGTGCTCCTGCGCAAGCAGGGTGTCACAATTATCCCATACTTGGATGATCTCCTGATAAAGGCGAGATCAAAGGAGCAGTTACTAAGAAACGTTGCGCTTTCCCTGACAGTCCTGCAACAACATGGTTGGCTCCTAAATTTGCCAAAGTCACAGATAGTTCCGACAACACGGCTGTCATTCTTGGGCATGATCCTAGACACGGAACTGCAGAGAGTGTTTCTCCCAGTAGAAAAAGCTCTGGAAATCCAGAACATGGTCAAGGAGATTCTGAAACCGGCAAGAGTGTCAATTCATCAATGCACTCGGGTGCTGGGGAAGATGGTGGCAGCATACGAAGCCATTCCGTTTGGCAGATTCCATGCCAGGGTGTTTCAGTGGGACCTGTTGGACAAATGGTCAGGGTCTCACCTGCACATGCACAGGAAAATAAGCCTATCCTCCAGGACCAGAGTATCTCTCCTGTGGTGGCTCCAAAGTTCTCACCTCCTGGTTCGGGATCCAGGACTGGGTACTGGTGACTACGGATGCAAATCTCAGAGGCTGGGGAGCAGTCACACAGGGGAAAAATTTCCAGGGAAAATGGTCAAGCCAGGAAGCTTGTCTGCACATAAACATTCTGAAATTAAGAGCCATCTACAACGGCCTTCTACAAGCGGAACATCTTCTTCGCGGTTGGCCCGTCCTGATTCATTCGGACAACATTACAGCAGTGGCGTACATAAACCACCAGGGTGGAACAAAGAGCAGAGCGGCGATGGCGGAGGCCACAAAAGTTCTCCGCTGAGCGCTCTGTCAGCGGTCTTCATTCCGGACGTGGACCACTGGGAAGCAGACTTCCTCAGCAGACACGATCTTCATCCAGGAGAGTGGGGTCTGCATCAAGAGGTCTTTGCAGAAGTGACAAGTCATTGGTGAATTCCTCAAATAGACATGATGGCGTCTTGCCTCAACAAGAAGCTTCAGAGATATTGTTCCAGGTCGAGGGACCCTCAAGCCAGTGCAGTGGACGCCCTGGTGTCACCATGGGTGTTTCAGTCAGAATATGTGTTCCCTCCACTTCCACTCATTCCAAAGGTGATAAGGATCATAAGAAGAACAAGGGTTCAGGCGATACTCATTGTTCCAGATTGGCCACGGAGGGCCTGGTATCCGGATCTTCAGGAATTACTCATAGGAGATCCCTGGCCTCTTCCTCTGAGAGAGGACCTATTACAGCAAGGGCCGTGCATGTTCCAAGACTTACCGCGGCTGCGTTTGACGGCGTGGCGGTTGAACGCCAAATCCTAGCTAGGAAGGGTATTCCCGGTGAAGTCATCCCCACTCTACTTAAAGCTAGAAAGCATGTAACGGTGAAGCATTATCACCGTATTTGGAGAAAATATGTGTCTTGGTGTGAATCCAAGAAGGCTCCTACGGAAGAATTTCAGCTGGGTCGTTTTCTCCATTTTTTGCAAGCAGGTGTGGATGCGTGCCTAAAGTTGGGCTCCATTAAAGTGCAGATTTCGGCCTTATCGATTTTCTTTCAAAAAGAATTGGCCGCCCTTCCAGAGGTTCAGACTTTCGTGAAGGGAGTGCTGCACATCCAACCTCCATTTGTGCCCCCGGTGGCACCATGGGACCTTAACGTGGTGTCGCAGTTTCTTATGTCACACTTATCTTTACGAAAAGGTTGAGTTAAAATTTCTCACTTGGAAAGTGGTCATGCTTTTGGCCTTGGCGTCCGCAAGGCAGGTGTCGGAATTAGCGGCTTTGTCTCACAAGAGCACCTATTTGATCTTCCATGAGGATAGAGCGGAATTGAGAACTTGTCAACAATTTCTGCCAAAGGTGGTTTCTTCGTTTCACATAAACCAACCTATTGTGCTGCCTGTGGCTACTGAAGCCTTGGCTGATTCAAAGTCTCTCGATGTAGTCAGAGCTTTGAAAGTTTATGTAGCCAGAACGGCTCGTATTAGAAAAACAGAGGCTCTGTTCATCCTGTATGCTCCCAACAAAAGGGTGTGGTTCGTTTTATCGACAGTGTCTAGGTCGACAATGTTTAGGTCGACCACTATAGGTCGACAATCACTAGGTCGACATGGATAGAAGGTCGACAGGGTTTCTAGGTCGACATGTGCTAGGTCGACAGGTCTAAAGGTCGACATGAGGTTTTTTTGGGGGGGTTTTGTGTCGTTTCCTTCGTAGAGTGACCGGGATCCCAAATTAGTGCACCGCGTCCCCTCGCATGGCTCGCTTCGCTCGCCATGCTTCGGGCATGGTGCCTTCGCTCCGCTACTGCTTCGCTCGGCACACTTTACCGTTCCAATCGTAGTCCACGTGGATCGTTAAGTATGAAAAAATCCCCCCCCAAAAAAATGTGAAAAACTCATGTCGACCTAGCACATGTCGACCTAGAAACCCTGTCGACCTTCCATCCATGTCGACCTAGTGACTGTCGACCTATAGTGGTCGACCTAAACATTGTCGACCTAGACACTGTCGATCTTCAGACCGGATCCCCAACAAAATTGGGGCTCCTGCTTCTAAACAGACTATTGCACGCTGGATCTGTGATACGATTCGGCATGCTCATTCTACGTCTGGATTGCCGTTACCGGATTCGGTGATGGCCCATTCTACTAGGAAGGTGGGCTCATCTTGGGCGGCTGCCCAAGGAGTCTCAGCGGTTCAACTTTGCCGAGCAGCTACTTGGTCGGGTTCAAACACTTGCTAAGTTCTACAAGTTTGATACCCTGGCTGATGAGGACCTCATGTTTGCTCAATCGGTGCTGCAGAGGCGTCCGCACTCTCCCGCCCGGTCTGGAGCTTTGGTATAAACCTTATGATCCTTTTGGAGTCCCCAGCATCCTCTAGGACGTATGAGAAAATAGGATTTTAATACCTACCGGTAAATCCTTTTCTCTTAGTCCGTAGAGGATGTTGGGCGCCCGTTCCAGTGCGGACTCTAGCTGCAGTACTTGTTAGTAGTTATTGCTTATGTTACACAAAGGTTGTGTTTCGGTTAAGATCAGCCTGTTGCTGATTTTGGTTCATACCGTTAACTGGTGTTTAGTTAAAAGCCATGTTGTACGGTGTGTTGTGGTGTGAGCTGGTGTGTATCTCACCCTTGGTTTAACAAAAATCATTTTCCTCGAAATGTCCGTCTCCCTCGGCACAGTTCCTATAACTGAGGTCTGGAGGAGGGGCATAGAGGGAGGAGCCAGTTCACACCCATTTAAAGTATTGAAGTGCCCATGTCTCCTGCGGATCCCATCTATACCCCATGGTCCTTTTGGAGTCCCCAGCATCCTCTACGGACTAAGAGAAAAGGATTTACCGGTAGGTATTAAAATCCTATTGTTTTTGCATTGATTGGAGGTGCCAGTTTCTATTATTGAGATTATTGCAACCTATTATGTGACTGGCACTCCTGATATGGACTGCATTACTGTGTGCGGTTGGCCCGCATATGCTCTATCTATATATATATATATATATATATATATATATATATATATATTTATATATATTTATATATTCTACTATTACTGTAAAAGTGAAACTTTGTCCTTCTGTCTTTCTTTACAAATCCACAGTTTACAAGCTATGATCGTGAAATATTACATACAAGCATATTACAACATGGCCGAGGCAACTATAACAATTACAAATCCCTAGCACCCCTAGGGGAAGAAGGGGGGGGGGGGGGGGGGGGAGACAGCAGCACAGAGTATATCAGCAGACAGCATAATTCCGGAATTGCTGGAGCAATGTACTCAAAAATTGGTACACATATGCCTTACAATCTGGGAACAAACACTGGGGGGAAAGACACCCCTAGCACCCCTAGGGGTGAGGCAGCATAACTCTGGAATGCCTGTAGCAATTTACAACAGACTTGGTACACATATGACTTACACCCTGGAAAGAAACACTGTGGGGGTCAGACACCCCTAGCACCCCTAGGGGTGGGACAGCAGCACAGAGTATGTCAGCAAACAGCATAACTGTGGAAGGCTTGGAGCCATTTACACCAAACTTGGTACACATATGACTTACAATCTGGGAACAAACTCTGTGGGGGTTAGACACCCCTGGCACCCCTAGGGCTGGGACAGCAGCACATAGTATTTCAGAAGACACCATAACTCCCGCATGCCTGGACCAATTTACAACAAACTTGCTACACATATGACTTACAAGCTGGGAACAGACACTGTGGGGGTAAGACACCCCTAGAGGTGAGGCAGCAGCACAGAGTTTTTCAGCAGACAGCATAACTCTGGAATGGCTGGAGCAATTTGCACCAAACTTGCTACACATATGACTTACACTCTGGGAACAAACACTGTGGGGGTAACACACCACTAGCACCCCTAGGGGTGGGCCAGCAGCACTCACTATATCAGGACATGCATGATATGTCAGTGATGACCAGTGTCGGACTGGGCCATCAAGGGCCCACCAGGAAAATGCAATCACAGGGGCCCACTAAGGGGCGTTGCCATATTCTGGAGTGGCCAGCCATTATAGGTGCCACCTGGCATAGTATATAATGGGGAAAAAAATTACCTTTCAAATATGGCCAGTTTCACCCATACAACTGTGCTAAAATAATTACAGAGATGAAATGTGTATTAATCAATATATACATCTATAGAGACACACACAGTAGCATCCAAACACACAGCAAATACAGCCAACCCACACACAGAATATACACACTTTATATTGTACACATCCCTTTCATAACAGCCACAATCATTTAATGAGGTCAGAGAGTGCTCACCCGGCGGGCCAGCATAATTTATAATAGACTCCCACATGCAGCATCCCTGATCCCCCATGGCCAGTGCCAGATTAAGGTCCACAGGGGCCTGGAGCTGAAATTTATGAAGGGTCTATTGTGTGCCGCCCAAAGGGGTGTGATCATCGCCACAGATAAGTTATTTCAGGTGGAAAGGGGGGTGTGGTGGTACACTACGTCACTGCACTACCTCCCCACACTACATGTCAACACTGCATACCTGCACTGCATTCTCACACAATATTTATCTCTCCAAAGTACTGTCCATCACTATGTCACTTCACCACACTATAACTGTTTTACATTCCCATACTATCTTAATGTATAACCTCCCCACGCTATATCAGTATCCTACTTCCACACACTACACCTCCGCACTGTATCACTGCACCACCTCCCTGTACTATATCACTACGCTAGCCAGCTACCTCCCCACACTACATCACTGCAAAACCTCCTCACACTACATAACGCTATTTCCCCACACTATATCACTGCAATACATCCTTGAACTACGTCACTGAACTCTCTCCTCATACTACATCACTACACTACCTCCCCACACTACATAACTGCACTACCTTCTACGGCCACTACTACTCCGTCCAGAGCAGCTCTAGTGTAGAAGTATAGAGAGAGGCAATTACAGACAGGATAGGTGGTAAGGAGGGATGGGCCTGAGGCAGGCAGCGTAGTATTGGACCAGGAAGAGGGGCAGATCTAATCCTATGTATGAGAGGGACTACTCTGGATGTCTGCCTACACACTACAGTGCTGTAGCCCATGGGTGGCTGCATAAATGTGCAGGGTCTAAATAAGGCGTGTATGGGACATACTGACCCCTCCTCCCAGATGCAGACCACTGACCACCTCATCCTGTACCGGGCTCATCTGCACTACTTCTGGATCTTCTTCCATGCCACACACTGTGATGCCTCCCTGATGAAACTGATGCTACACTTGCTTCTTCAGGCCCTACTGCTGCGAGCAGCACTTTTCTTCACTTGTGGCTTCACAGTTTGGAATGGAGGGCAGAGGCACAGATGGCAAGAGGGGCAGAAGCAGAAGTGGTGAAGAGGGCAAAGACACATGATGATGGGGCAAAAAAAACAGTTGAGGGAGACAGGTATAGGTGTATCGGGGCAGAGGCACAAGTGACAAGGGAGGTAGAGGCACAGGTAGTAAAAGAGGCAGTGATATGGGTGTGAAGGGAGCAAAGGCACAAGTATAGAGATGCAGGTGTGGAGGGACAGAGATATAGGTGAGGGGGCAGAGGCACAAGTGAGGTGGGAGGTAGAGGCACAAGTGAGGTGGGAGGTAGAGGCACAAGTGGTAAAATAAGTGTGGCACAGGTGGGGAGTGGGCAGAGACACAAGTAGGAAGATACTGGGTGGAGGGACAGAGATATAGGTGAGGAGTGGGCAGAGACACAAGTAGGAAAACATGTGGTGGAGGGACAGAGATATAGGTGAGATGGAGGCAGAGGCACAAGTAAGAAGACATGGGGTGGAGGGACAGAGATATAGGTGAGGAGAGGGCAGAGACAAAGGTAGGAAGACATGGGGTGGAGGGACAGAGATATAGGTGAGATAATAGGCGTTCGCAGCACATTTTATTATGGTGTGCACCGACAGGGGGGCGTGTCTAGCACCGTCTATTGGGCATGGCCAGGGCTGCCGTCAGACATTATGGTGCCAGGGAATGTTAAAATGGGTAGGCCCCCTTACCCGTGGAGTGGATGGGCAGTCATGTGAATATTATGGACGAAGCAACAACAGGGGTGGGGATTTAATTTGTTGGGCTTTAATTGGAGTTTTAACAAAAAATTGTCAAAAATATACAGCTGGTCTAACGAAATTTTCTCAAAATATTGATTGTAAGCTACACAGTGATACAAGCGTAGCTGCTCATTATTACTATTGTATGTTATATATTAAACATACCCTTCTGCACCCACCTCACACTGAAAGACCTCTAGGTGGGTACACACCCTACTGCATCCACCTCACACTGACCTCTGGGTAGGTACATATCCTCCTGCACCCACCTTACAACTGACTGACCTCTTGGCAGGTACATAACCTTACACTCACTG
The DNA here is from genome assembly GCF_028390025.1 of Pseudophryne corroboree. Classification (NCBI taxonomy): domain Eukaryota; kingdom Metazoa; phylum Chordata; class Amphibia; order Anura; family Myobatrachidae; genus Pseudophryne; species Pseudophryne corroboree. Next base: position 307,982,192 of record NC_086444.1, on the reverse strand, counting down.
ACCTCCTAGTGGGTACATACCCTACTGCACCCACATCACAATTATTGGCCTCTAGGTGGGTACATACCATCTTGCACCCACCTTACACTGACTGAACTACGAGCGGGTACATACCCTCCAGCATCCACCTCACACTAACTAACCTCTGGATGGTACATGCCGCCCTGCATCCATCTCACACTGACTAACCTCTGGAGGGTACATGCCGCCCTGCATCCATCTCACACTGACTAACCTCTGGAGGGTACATGCCGCCCTGCATCCATCTCACACTGACTAACCTCTGGAGGGTACATGCCGCCCTGCATCCACCTCACACTGACTAACCTCTGGAGGGTACATGCCGCCCTACATCCATCTCACACTGACTAACCTCTGGAGGGTACATGCCGCCCTGCATCCATCTCACACTGACTAACCTCTGGAGGGTACATGCCGCCCTGCATCCACCTCACACTGACTAACCTCTGGAGGGTACATGCCGCCCTACATCCATCTCACACTGACTAACCTCTGGAGGGTACATGCCGCCCTGCATCCATCTCACACTGACTAACCTCTGGAGGGTACATGCCGCCCTGCATCCATCTCACACTGACTAACCTCTGGAGGGTACATGCCGCCCTGCATCCATCTCACACTGACTAACCTCTGGAGGGTACATGCCGCCCTGCATCCACCTCACACTGACTAACCTCTGGAGGGTACATGCCGCCCTACATCCATCTCACACTGACTAACCTCTGGAGGGTACATGCCGCCCTGCATCCATCTCACACTGACTAACCTCTGGAGGGTACATGCCGCCCTGCATCCATCTCACACTGACTAACCTCTGGAGGGTACATGCCGCCCTGCATCCACCTCACACTGACTAACCTCTGGAGGGTACATGCCGCCCTACATCCATCTCACACTGACTAACCTCTGGAGGGTACATGCCGCCCTGCATCCACCTCACACTGACTAACCTCTGGAGGGTATATGCCGCCCTGCATCCACCTCACACTGACTAACCTCTGGAGGGTACATGCCGCCCTGCATCCACCTCACACTGACTAACCTCTGGAGGGTACATGCCGCCCTACATCCATCTCACACTGACTAACCTCTGGAGGGTACATGCCGCCCTGCATCCACCTCACACTGACTAACCTCTGGAGGGTACATGCCGCCCTGCATCCACCTCACACTGACTAACCTCTGGGTAGGTAATATAATCACCAGCATTTAGATACACAGTATAAACCAGTGCTGCACATAACATACCTCTGAGGTAAATAAGGCTGGACACTCAACATGGTGGCAGGGAAAGGATGCTTCAGTTCTATGGTAAAAACTTTTCCGTCACCTGCAAGTTGTAATAGCAGCACCAACACCGCATCCTGGGCAGCCTCCGGAGCCTGATTACTGAGACCAGGGGAGAGCTGGAGCCTGTGAACAGGGTACATAGAGGGATCCTGATACCGGGGGGTGGGCGGGAGCTGCAGCCTGAGGCGGACAGATAAACAGTGCAGGTGGCATTTAAGATCTTGTGCCCACAACGGAGCTCGCAGGCCAGCAGCCAATCAGGAGCAGCTGCTGCGGACGCTCCTGATTGGCTGCCGGTCAGGGAGTCTTGATTGGCTTGCATCCGGTGCTGTGTTTCTAGCTGCCTGCTAATGCTCCGAGTCCAGGCTGAAACTGGCGGGTGTCGGACATTAGGGGGTGCCTGTGCGCACCAGGCACCACCCGTGCGCACGCCTATGGGGGCAGAGGCACAAGTGAGCAGGGGGCAGAGACACGTAGGAAGACACGGGGTGGAGGGACAGAGATATAGGTGAAATGGGGGTAGAGGCACAAGGGAGCAGGGGGCAGAGACACGTAGGAAGACATGGGGTGGAGGGACAGAGATATAGGTGAGGAGGGGGCAGAGACAAGTGAACAGGGGGCAAAGACACAGCTGATAAAATGTGCAGTGGGACAGTTTCTAAACGGCAGTAACTGACATGAAAGATTCAGCTTGATATACAGTAAGTAGCTGCAGCCGCATCTGATGACCCAGCCCCAGGCCATTCAAAGGAAAAATTCAACATCTTCCCCACCACCCAGGGGTTACCCTCCAAGTGGTGCACAGGCAGAGAGCATGGGAAGTGGGCAGAAGAAGACAGGGGCTTTAGCAGAAGTAGAGTCAGGGGCTGCAAACAAGGAAGAGCTGCACCCTCTATATTAACTAAATCTACGCATACTGCATTGGCAGTATGCACCAGTATGACCCAGTGGGTTATTGTGCATGCCACTGGATCGTGTTGGCTCTTGCTGGTGTCTGCTCCTCTGTGCACGCTGCCACCCCCCTCCCTCCTATCTCTGCATCCTCAGTTGACATATGGTAGCCGGGCCCGGTACTGTACAGTTTTGCCCACAACCGCACCCTCCGCTGCATCCTCCATGGCTGTAGCCTCCAGGAGGAGGGGTGGGGGTAGTTGCTATCATCCGCGCCTGCAGCCTCCAGCGAGGGGAGGGGGCTGATCATCTTGCACTGGGGGCGGGCAGCACATTCTTGTAAACGGATGCTAGTCATGCTACGGTGCCCGACAGCAGGCCAATCTGCAGCGGATACTGTGGGCCTATTTTACATGGGGGCCTGGAGCTGAAGCTCCATCCGACCCATTGTTAATCCAGCCTTGCCCAGGGCCCCACCCGACCCGCCACCACCTCCGGCACCGCCTCACAGACATGCTGAACAGTGCGTGTTTAGCGTCAGCGTGTACTACCTGTAGTCACTCAGTAGACTGCATCGGACGCGGCCTGCCACCCGGGAAGGGAAATGTCTGCTGCCGCGACCCGACCGCTGCCCGCCACTCAGAGGCGTAAGTATATTCCAAGCGCCCGGAGGCGAAACAGATGATGGTGCCCCCTTCACACCAGTGGCTCCAGCTTACGCATGCGCCAACATCTGTGCAGAGGCACATAGGGGACAGGGGCGTAGATAGGGAGGGATCAGAGGCACAGATGAGGTGCAGAGGCACATAGGGGACAGGGGTATAGATAGGGAAGGAGCAGAGGCACAGATGAGGAAGGGCAGAGGCAAAGATATGAGGGGGGTCAGAGTTATGGATATGGGAAGGAGGCAGAGGAAAGATGGGAACAGGCGGAGGCACATATAAGGAGAGGGCACAGGTATGGGGCAGGGGCAAATAAACAGGTATTGGTCAGAGGAACAGAAGTGAGGGGGCAGTGCACATATATGGGGAAGGTTCAGAGGTAGGAATGGTAAGGAGGACAGTGAGAGAGTCTGTATAGCAGAGAAGGGCTAGGGAACTTCTGTGCCCCACAGCATTATACCACTTACAAGTTACACTGGCATATTCTGTATATGTGCAGTGCAGAGCTGCATACTATGCTCGGGGAATGGGAGCAGGGGAGGAGAGCAGGGGGCGGGTCTGGGAGCTGTAGTGGAAGAGCTGAAGGGACGATTATCCGTTGTGATCCCTGAGAGTGGGGACCTGTATGTGAGAGAGATAAGGGCCAACACTCCTAATAACTCGATCTACCAAGTGTCAATGATCTCTGTGGTTATCTGCTTGTGAGCTACAGAATGAGAGCAGGTCACCTTACTATACAGTGTGTGCAGTTCACGATTGGGGGCGGGCCGCAGTCATGGGGGTGGAGCCTTGGCCAGACACTGCTAGCCAGCCTGTCACTAACACTTATGACTGATTCTACTGTGAGAGACTTTGAGCGTTCGGTGCAGCGCCGACCTGGGGGAGTATTCTCTCCTTCCTCCTGGGTCAACCTGCATCTGTCTGTTTCACCTCTGTGCTACCCCCACCCCACGGCAGCGGAAGCCCGGCGGCAAAGGACTCACTGCCTCCGGGATTTCCGCGACTGCAGACTGCACGCACTCACACACCAGCTTCACTCCTCTCCAGTCACCAGGCGTGCCACTGCCTTCTCCTCTGCCGCTCTGCGCTCCTTCTCTTCCAGACCGCAGCAGGATCCTCCAGAGCATGGTGTGGCGCAGCGTGACGTGACTTCAGTCCGCTGCATCCACACACGATACTCTGCAAACTGCTGACTGCTAAACCACGCCCCCTGGCAGAAGTGGGCATGGCTAAAATGATCTTGACCCACCGGTGTAACCACCGGCACCCCGGCAGGCCAGTCCGAGCCTGGTGATAACAGGGACGTGATGTGAGGAGGGGAATGCAAGTAGCACAAACCCACATGCTGAGAGTTATATAGTGGAAGTAGCACGGTCCCCCAGCAGCACAGAGTATATCAAGAGATACATAATGTGCTGCGCTATATAACAAACTGTTAAAAAAATCGATAATTTCACAGGGGCACTGACATGATGTGAGGAAGGGAATGGGAGGCAGCAGGAAGCCACAGACTGAGAATTGTATAGTGGAAAGAGCAGGGTCCCTTGGGGGACCAAAAAGGGGTCCGGCCACTACACAAAGTGCGTCAGGGAAGCAAGATATGCCTATATACTAGATCTCCAACCAACGTAAATTAACAAACTACTATCATTCTAATTTACCATCCTCATCCTGTAGCAAATCACGGGTATTCAGCTATCTACAATGTTATTTATACTGTGTGTTTAATATTTAAATTTATTTTTGTAAACAGACATTCTTAAAATCCCGGGCATCGCCGGGTATTCCAGCTAGTAGGCTATAAAAATGTTAATGCTAAATCATAAAATAAAAAAACAAACAAATATAAAACTGATTTCTCACATGAAAGAAAGTTCTTGTATCAATGCAAAGTGTTTCTCTGCGGCGGACTGCTTCCTCAGACAGTCTCATTTGTTTATTATGGCTTGCACATTGTTGATGTAACTAATTTCTCCTATTATGTTAAAGAAAATATGTCATATCCAGCACTGTAAAAACGCACACAAACCTCTCTTTAAACCCTTGGAACTTTTTGGGAAGTCCTTTATTCCCCTATTCTGCAGGACACTACACCCACTCCTTTTTAATTTACTAATTGTTTTATTTGGTATATTTGGGTGGAGCCAGTCAGAACCTGCCTATATATTTAACGCAGTGTGTAATGACTGTGGGGCCAAAAATCTGACATCACAAGGTCGTATTGTATGTGCACTAATGTGCGGTTTGTCAAAGTTGCTGATCATCAGCAGATTTGACTGATAGTTCTCAAATAGCAACAAGAATCAATGCTAAATCAGGCTGGTTTCTCATTGATTCCTGTTGCGTTTTAAAATCATTGGTCACAGCCGCTGATCACCTGTTGCTTTAAAAAACAACCCATTAGTAAATATGACCCGAGGTGTAGATTTACTGACCCGTGGTTTGTCAATGTCACAGATGATTGACAGCTGTTTAAAAACTGTCGGTCAAAGCCACCGAACATTGGCTGCTTGGACAAACCGCTGAATCTACCCCTGAGTGTCAATGACAGTGGGAGTCCAGAGCAGAACACAACCAACATTTTTTTGGAATGAAGTCTGCACCTGTCCACTTTTATTTATACAGAGGGCAGACATAAATGCTTTAAGGATAAGAGACAGATGTGTGTCTTTTTTAAATTCCTGTTTAATGCATAACCATAGGCCAGCCGTCTTTGTGCTGGAATTGCGTCAGGCTGGTATATTGCTATATCATCATACCATCGCTGAGTACAGTACTGCCCAAATCAAGCAGAAGCATGGTTAGAAAATTGGATTAGATCCAGCCATTCAGCAATCAGTTTTTATTATGGAATACTACTAAGTGTATAAATACCTTTTTAGTTATTATGTTAGTACATTTCTAATTGTTGTTATTATGTTTTAGTTTTAACATGGTAACATTTTACATGCCACTGCATAACCATGAGTGATGCTTTGATCTGTTGCATTAAATGATATTTTTGCTGATGCACACCTTACTGTTTACACTAGATCCTGTCCTGGCCTCAGGATCCAGAACAGAATGAAGTTGCATCAAAGCTGGACAAAAAGGGAAGTGAAAAAGGCAAAGCCAGAAGTAGCTCTAGTGTAAGTATTGTAGTATTATTATTATTATTATTATTATCCTTTATTTATATGGCGCCACAAGGGATCCGCAGCGCCCATTACAAAGTACATAATCAAATGAGCAAACAAGAAAACAGTACTTACAGTTCAAGACAATATAGGACAGGTATAAAAAAACCCGGGGTTAGGTGCCATCAAAGGGAGTATGGAGTATAAGATAGTGTAAGTAAAGAAGTCCCTGCTCTTGCGAGCTCCCGTATAGGGAAGACATGACCACCAGGAGCAGTTTGGCCACATACATGATGGGCCAAATAGCAAAAATGCTGTTGGTGCCCCCTACACATGTCAGGTCATCTGAGAGCCTTGCTCTTGTGGATAATTCACTTTCTATCCTCTTGAACAAATTCAGTACAATTCTCTGTTTTTACAAACATTGGATTATTCAACAGCGCATGTAGAAAATAGAATAGGCCACGTTGTATCTGCTAAATATGTGGAAATGCACACATATTACTTTGATTTGTGCAGACTTACTGGTTTTGTGTAAGTAAACCCAGTGCCAGATTGAGGTCTACATGGGCCTGGAGCTGAAATGTATGAAGGGCCTAATTTGTGCCTTAGTAGGAGGTGTGACAAGCGCTGTGGTTGGGGTGGTCTAAATGTGGGGTGTGGCCTGTGCCATGGGTGTGGCTGTGTCCATGGAGGTCATAGTGCCTACCTTCAACCACTTAATAGTGAAGCAGAGCAACAGCCCCATACACACATACATACAGTGGTCGTCGAAGTGGGAATTTTGAAGTCGGGGTATGGGAAATGAAACAGGAGAACTTTTGTGTACGCCAAAAAAGGGGGCATGGCTACTGTAAAGAAGTGTGTTCTTAAAAGTATATGCATTAGTGTACCCCCTCCTCTCTTAGTCTACATGTGCATCATTTTGTCCACTTCTCTCCTAGCCTGTATATGCAATAGTGTGGGTAGAATCTATATCCCTATAGCCTTAATAACGTGAGGGTATAAGTTGTCTTATGCCATTACAGCATTTTTATTTTCTCATACGTCCTAGAGGATGCTGGGGACTCCAAAAGGACCATGGGGTATAGACGGGATCCGCGGGAGACATGGGCACACTATAAGACTTTGAATGGGTGTGAACTGGCTCCTCCCTCTATGCCCCTCCTCCAGACCTCAGTTAGACTCTGTGCCCAGAGAGACTGGACACACACTAGGGGAGCTCTCCTGAGTTTCTCTGAAAAGATTTTGTTAGGTTTATTATTTTCAGGGAGACCTGCTGGCTACAGGCTCCCTGCATCGTGGGAGTGAGGGGAGAGAAGCAGACCTACTTCTTCTGAGTTCAAGGGCTCTGCTTCTTAGGCTACTGGACACCGGGATCGGTATGAAATACCTCCAATCAAAATCCCGACGTTCAAAATCCCGACACCAATTGACCGATGGTCAAAATACCGACAAGGTCAAAATACCAACACGGACAAAATACCGACATTTAAAATACCGACAAGGTCAAAATACCGACATGTAAAATGCCGACAGGTCAAAATACCGACATGCATTTTTTGATGTTTTTTTGTGTGTATGTCGACATAAATCAACATGGACACCATATAAAGTGTACCGCGTCCCCTCGCATGGCTCGCTGCGTTCGTCATGCTTCGGGCACGGTGCCTCGCTGCGCTCGGCACACTATTATATTCCCCCTCCAAGTCCACTGGGATGGTAAAGTATGAACAAGTCGGTTTCAATGAAAAAAATCATGAAAAACTCATGTCGGTATTTTGACCTGTCGGCATTTTACATGTCGGTATTTTGACCTTGTCGGTATTTTAAATGTCGGTATTTTGTCCGTGTCGGGATTTTGACCTTGTCGGATTTTGACCAACGGTCAATTGGTGTGGGGATTTTGAACGTCGGTATTTTGATTGGAGGTAAACTGACTGCATCCCCTGGACACCATTAGCTCCAAAGGGTCTGATCACTTGGTTCGCCTAGCTGCTCGTTCCCGGAGCCGCGCCGTCACCCCCCTCTCAAAGCCAGAAGAAAGAAGCCGGGTGAGTATTAGAAGAACAGAAGACTTCAGAGTCTCGGAGGTAATGCGCAGCGGTCGCGCTGCGGGCCATTGCTCCCACACACAAGCGGCACTACAAGGGTGCAGGGCGCAGGGGAGGCGCCCTGGGCAGAAATATACCTCATTAAGCTTGGCAAAGATGTATACAGTGCATAGGCACTGTATACGGACCCCCGCCAGTATAAAAATTGAAAAAGATAGCGGGGCTGAAGCGTGCCGAGAAGGGGCGTGGCTTAGCCCTCACAACTCTATTACAGCGCCATTTTCTCCTCACAGAGATGCTGGGCCCGCCAAAACACTGTTAAACACATAACAGTGTAAAATGAGGGGGGGGGGGGCACAGTTATTTAGTGCAATATAGGTTCAACCATGAAGCACTATAGATATGTTTATATAATGAGCGTGTGTACAAGGAGTTGGTTAGAGTTTCTGTGTTTTCCCTGTCAGAAATCTGCCCATGTTAGCAATGTTGGTGGGTGTTTAGTACACGTGTGTCGACATGTGTGAGTGCTCTACCACCAACAGATATGGGAATCCCTCTGTCAGCATTGCCGACTCCAGATGGTACTTGATTCATGTGATTAAGTGTCAGCATGTCAGTAGTTGTAAGCTTTTCCAAAGTAAACACTGTTTGGGGAACACAGACGTATAAGGGTGACCCTGTCGGCACCAACTATTATGACTGGTTGTAAAATAATATAAAAAACCTATACCTGTAGGTGTATATAATATGTATGGTACGTTTGCAGTGAGCTGTAGCTCGAGCACAGATGTGATAGTATTTGTGGGGGCGTCCTAGTGAAATTAGGTATATGTTTCCCTCAGACCCCTCGGGGTCACAAAAATGTTGTTTTGCCCAGTTACTACTCCCTGTTGTCGACACGAATACAATGTTCTATGTCGGCCATTATATTTCCTGATTAGATCCACAACATTGGCATTCAGTACATGTTCATACACATTCAGAACACATTAATGTCACTAGGGACCCTGATGTTCCTGACAGATTATATATATATATATATATATATATATATATATATATATATATATATATTCACCAATGTGATCCGGTACTCCCTCCGTCCCCACGGAATCCAAACTTGCTCCTGTGCCCTCCTCCTTGAGAGACGCAAGTCTCACACAAATACTGTCCAGATAGTGGCGGCACTCGGAGACTTAATAAAGTGCATAAATGGTTTATTGAAAACTATTATTTTCAATAAACCGTTTATGCACTTTATTAAGTCTCCGAGTGCCGCCACTATCTGGACAGTATATATATATATATATATATATATATATATATATATATACTTGCAGTTCAGTCGGCACTCTTAGATTAAATAAACACAACTGGCCTCCGTGCAGCGTTTTCAAAATATCAGATACAGTACTCCAAGATAGAACGGCACTGGACGCAAAGAATATGAAAATGAGATGTAGTTGTTGCAATACATCTCATTTTCATATTCTTTGCGTCCAGTGCCGTTCTATCTTGGAGTACTATATATATATATATATATATATATATATATCAGCAGCCGGCACTCCCATAACCTTTTCAATGTGCTCAGGTGCCAGAAACAGAAATGAATATAGCTCCAACCAAAAACGGCACTCAGAGACAATGTAGCAAAAAAAGACTTATATTCCCAAAGGTCAACGTTTCGAGGCTCAAAGCCCCGTCGTCAGGACAGCAACAGTACACTGACGTTTTTGGTTGGAGCTATATATATATATATATATATATATATATATGTGTATTTAAATGTGTACATTTATATTATATTATGAATGCTGAGGTAAAGTTATTCCTTCTCATGTGCTGGTCGCTCTGTTAATGAAGCTCCAGGTCAGCCGTGACAAGATGGTCTCGAATCCTCACGAGGAGTCCGAGTGTTTATTCTTCTCCCGCCGTAGATAGAATAAAGTAAATGTCAAACCCTGGTCTGCACGGGTCCCTGTCACAAAGGATCGTGGCTTAACAAAAAGATTAAGGAACTTATGGGCAAGAAAAGGAGAGCATTTAAAAAATACAAATCTGACGGGGATGCAGAGTCATTTCAGCAATATAAGGAATGTAACAAAAATTGCAAAAAGGAAATAAGAGCGGCTAAAGTAGAAACTGAAAAACTAGTAGCAAAGGAAAGCAAAGCGAATCCCAAAAAATTCTTTAAATACATTAATAGCAAGAGATTAAAAAAGGAGAGTATAGGCCCTTTGAAAGACAAGTTGGGAGTCTTAAGCAAAAATGATAATGACATAGCGGACACACTAAATGAGTTTTTTTCAACAGTATTCACTAGAGAGGACCCAATTCAGGGACTGACACACAATCTCAATAATGACAACATCACACTGATAGGTACTTATTTAAGCGAGGAAGTAGTCTGTGACCGATTAAAACATTTAAAGATTAATAAATCACCAGGGCCCGATGGTATTCATCCAAGGGTTCTAATGGAGCTTCACTCTGAACTGGCAAAACCACTATCTTTGATCTTTGAGGATTCAGTTATATCAGGTATGGTTCCCAAAGACTGGCGTATAGCGGAAGTAGTGCCTATATTCAAAAAGGGAAGTAAAGCTGAACCAGGTAATTATAGACCAGTTAGTCTTACATCTATAGTGGGGAAAGTATTGGAAGGTATTCTAAGAGATAGTATTCAGAAGTTCCTTGAAACCAATAAGGTCATTAAAAGGAATCAACATGGGTTTATGAAGGACAGATCCTGTCAAACCAACTTACTTGGCTTTTATGAAACAGTAAGCGCAAACCTAGATCAGGGTAAAGACGTGGATGTAATCTTTTTAGACTTTGCCAAAGCGTTCGATACTGTACCACACATGAGACTTATATACAAGTTACAAGAATCAGGGCTAGGAAGCACAATATGCACTTGGGTCAAAAACTGGTTAGATAATAGGAAGCAGCGCGTTGTGGTTAATGGATCTTTTTCAACTTGGACTGAAGTGCTAAGTGGTGTGCCGCAAGGCTCAGTATTAGGGCCGCTATTGTTCAATATTTTCATTAACGACCTAACAGAAGGTCTAGAGAGCATGGTGTCAATTTTTGCAGATGATACCAAATTGTGTAAGGCTATAAATACAGAGGAGGATGCCGAGTCTCTTCAGAACGACTTAGTTAAATTAGAAGCATGGGCAGCCAAATGGAGAATGCGCTTCAACACAGACAAGTGTAAGGTAATGCACTGTGGTAACAAGAACAAAAATTACACCTACCTACTAAATGGGGTAAAATTAGGGGATTCTGTACTGGAAAAGGACTTAGGTGTCCTCATAGATAGCAAGCTAAGAAGTAGTATCCAAAGTAGGACTGCAGCAAAGAAGGCTAATAAGATATTAGCATGCATAAAACGGGGTATTGTTGCTAGGGACGAGAGTATTATACTCCCGTTATATAAATCACTAGTGAGGCCACACCTTGAATACTGTGTACAGTTCTGGGCACCGTACTACAAAAAGGATATCCTGGAGCTTGAAAAGGTACAGAGGAGGGCGACCAAACTAATTAAGGGCATGGAGACGATGGAATACAAGGAAAGGCTTGAAAGACTAGGCATGTTTACATTGGAAAAGCGGAGACTAAGAGGGGATATGATCAACATCTACAAATATATAAGGGGACAATACACAGAGCTTGCGCGGGACCTGTTTTTGGTTAGATCAACACAGAGGACTCGTGGACACTCGCTCAGGTTAGAGGAGAGGAGATTCCGCACAATACGGCGTAAAGGCTTTTTCACGGTAAGGACAATACGTGTTTGGAATTCCCTGCCCGAGGGAGTTGTAATTTCGGAATCTGTCAACACCTTTAAGAATGGGTTAGATAAATTCCTATTGGAAAAGGATATCCAGGGGTATGGTGCATAGTCATGCATTATAGTTACTATAAATAGGGATAAAATGCAATGGCTGACAGCAGCATCAGTCAGAAATTTTAGTCAAATCATCATGCATAGGACACCACAAATAGGTTGAACTCGATGGACAATTGTCTTTTTTCAACCTCAGATACTATGTTACTATGTATGTATACAGGAAGCTAAGTGATATTTTAATTATATGCTTTGATGAAATTTGCATTACATACGCATGGGGGTGTGCTTGTATTCAGAAATGGTCGGTTACCTTGTTATCCGATATAATTACCCTGGGGAGAAATGGGATATTCCTTGGGTCTTATCTAGAACATTGCAGCTTGCTGCCGTGCGACTACAAGAGGTATGCACTGACTCCAAGAAATACTGGAGTATCTTCCCTATGAAGGGATAATCTGGTTTGGGGATGACTTGGTTAAGTTGATCTCGGCAGATACCACTGGTAAGTCTACCTTCTTGTGCTATGTTCCATCACAACGGTTGGTGACGCATTTTTTGTGGGATGCAGTCATTTTGACCGGTTGGATACCGTTTTTATTCCCCTACTTTGTAGGTAGAGGGAGGTGAAAAGGTAAGAGGTCTGCAGCCTTTTCAACTTCGCAGAACCTGATATCGTCCTCTGTTTCTACCACATCCACCGCAGGTCGCTGGGTCTATCTTGCTGGAACCCACACCGGTGGGAACTCGTCTAATACTCTTCAGTCAGTCCTGGAATGGACTTGACACAGTGAGTTAAGAATAGAGTCCAAAGGGGGACATACCGTATATACTCGAGTATAAGCCGACTTTTTCAGCACCTTTTTTTGTGCTGAAAAAGCCACTTCGGCTTATACTCGAGTCAGTATTTAGGAGGGACATGGAGGGCACAGCGCGCTGCTCTCCTGTGTCCCTCCTGCGTCTCCGGCGGCAGCGGCGTGTGTGTGTTAAAGGAAGTGCACGACCGGCACTTCCTTTAACACACACGCCGGAGACGCAGGAGGGACACAGGAGAGCCGCACGCTGTGCCCTCCGTGTCCCTCCTTCAGAAGGCAGCGCGGGAGCGGGGGGTACAGCACGGGAGCGACGGAGGGTAAGTAACAAACTGGCACTGTGGGGCATATCTGGCAACATGAGGGCACATCTGGCACTGTGGGGCATATCTGGCACTGTGGGTCATATCTGGCAGCATGAGGCCATATCTGGCACTGTGGGGCATATCTGGCAGCATGAGGGCATATCTGGCACTGTGGGGCATATCTGGCACTGTGGGGCATATCTGGCAGCATGAGGGCATATCTGGCACTGTGGGGGCATATCTGGCAGTATGAGGGCATATCTGGCACTGAGGGCTGTGTACGGCTAGAGCTGCATTTCCCACCCTAGGCTTATACTCGAGTCAATAAGTTTTCCCAGGTTTTTGGGTTAAAATTAGGTGCCTCGGCTTATATTCGGGTCGACTTATACTCGAGTATATACGGTACTCAAGGAGTTTTCCAAATGATTCCCTTCACTGAGTTTTCAAATAGATCTTACCGATTCTCCTCTGGAGAGGTAGTATGCGACGCCATACAAGAGTTGGGTCAGGATCAGGACATTGTCCTGCTGTCCCTGTCACACACAAAAAAAATAATCTGTTTTTCAAGCTTTTTGCGTGCTTCTGAGCCTGAACAGCTCGGTCAGAACTGTCCCAAAAAAGATTTCTACTCAAGAAGTTGAACTACAAGATGGAATTTTTCAGGGCAGGGATCTCCAACCTGTAAAAGAAGAAAGAGGGTTTAAATGCGGTGTCATCCGCATTAAGCTTACCTGGTTTTGCTATTCAGGATTGTCATTGCCATTTCACCAGAGTGATGGCAGTATGATGGTTTTCCTTCTATAGTAAGAGCCATTATTATTCTTTCTTGGGACGCTCTCCTGACTACGGCGAGGTCAAGAAACAAGTGGTACAATTCGTTGTTTCTCTCTGACAGTTCTTCAACACAAAGAATCGCTGTTGATCCCAACGACGCAGAGGTCGAAGTTGGGAATAAGAGTAGATCCTGATCTGTTAAGAGTTTGTTTTTTCCTGTGGAAAGAGATCTGATGATCCAGAGTCGGATCAGATTTGCAACAGTGTAAACCCATCGATACATTCCGTTGATGCAGAAGATGGTTGCGGCCTACGAGGCCATTCGGTGAGCAGGTCAAATGCCACAGTTGTTTTTGCGGGACCGGCTGGACATGTGGTCCGGGTCTTACCTGCACATACACCGGAAAATAATCCTGTTTTCTCTGACGTCCTAGTGGATGCTGGGAACTCCGTAAGGACCATGGGGAATAGACGGGCTCCGCAGGAGACTGGGCACTCTAAAAGAAAGATTAGGTACTATCTGGTGTGCACTGGCTTCTCCCTCTATTCCCCTCCTCCAGACCTCAGTTAGATTTCTGTGCCCGGCCGAGCTGGATGCACACTAGGGGCTCTCCTGAGCTCCTAGAAAGAAAGTATATGTTAGGTTTTTTATTTTACAGTGAGACCTGCTGGCAACAGGCTCACTGCAACGAGGGACTAAGGGGAGAAGAAGCGAACCTACCTGCTTGCAGCTAGCTTGGGCTTCTTAGGCTACTGGACACCATTAGCTCCAGAGGGATCGACCGCAGGACCCGTCCTTGGTGTTCGTTCCCAGGGCGCGCCGCCGTCCCCCTTACAGAGCCAGAAGCATGAAGATGGTCCGGAAAATCGGCTGCAGAAGACTTCAGTCTTCACCAAGGTAGCGCACAGCACTGCAGCTGTGCGCCATTGCTCCTCATACACACTTCACACTCCGGTCACTGAGGGTGCAGGGCGCTGGGGGGGGGGGGGGCGCCCTGAGCAGCAATAAAAACACCTTGGCTGGCAAAATAATCACAATATATAGCCCCAGAGGCTATATATGTGATAATTACCCCTACCAGAATCCATAAAAAAGCGGGAGAAAAGTCCGCGAAAAAGGGGCGGAGCTATCTCCCTCGGCACACTGGCGCCATTTTCTCTTCACAATGTAGCTGGAAGACAGCTCCCCAGGCTCTCCCCTGTAGTTTTCAGGCTCAAAGGGTTAAAAAGAGAGGGGGGCACTAAATTTAGGCGCAATATTGTTTATACAAGCAGCTATTGGGGAAAATTCACTCAGTGATAGTGTTTATCCCTACATTATATAGCGCTCTGGTGTGTGCTGGCATACTCTCTCTCTGTCTCCCCAAAGGGCTGTGTGGGGTCCTGTCCTCAGTCAGAGCATTCCCTGTGTGTGTGCGGTGTGTCGGTACGCTGTGTCGACATGTTTGATGAGGAGGCTTATGTGGAGGCGGAGCAGATGCCGATAAATGGGATGTCGCCCCCTGTGGGCCGACACCAGAGTGGATGGATAGGTGGAAAGTATTAACCGACAGTGTCAACTCCTTACATAAAAGGCTGGATGACGTAACAGCTATGGGACAGACGGCTTCTCAGCCCGCGCCTGCCCAGGCGTCTCAAAGGCCATCAGGGGCTCAAAAACGCCCGCTCCCTCAGATGGCAGACACAGATGTCGACACGGAGTCTGACTACAGTGGCGACGAGGTTGAGACATATACACAATCCACTAGGAACATCCGTTACATGATCCCGGCAATAAAAAATGTGTTACACATTTCTGACATTAACCCAAGTGCCACTAAAAAAGGGTTTTATGTTTGGGGAGAAAAAGCAGGCAGTGTTTTGTTCCCCCATCAAATGAGTGAATGAAGTGTGAAAAAGCGTGGGTTCCCCCGATAAGAAACTCGTAATTTCTAAAAAGTTACTGATGGCGTACCTTTTCCCGCCAGAGGATAAGTTACGCTGGGAGATATCCCCTAGGGTGGATAAGGCGCTCACACGTTTGTCAAAAAAGGTGGCACTGCCGTCTTAGGATACGGCCACTTTGAAGGTACCTGCTGATAAAAAGCTGGAGGCTATCCTGAAGTCTGTATTTACACACTCGGGTACTAGACTGAGACCTGCAGATAGTGCTTCTGCAGCGTGGTCTGTAACCATGTCAAACAGGGATACTATTTTGAGAACATAAGTCGTCGTCTTATATATGAGGGATGCACAGAGGGATATTTTGCCGGCTGGCATCCAGAATTAATGCAATGTCCATTCTGTCAGGAGGGTATTAGAGACCCGACACTGGACAGGTGATGCTGACTTTAAAAGGCACATAGAGCCTTATAAGGGTGAGGAATTGTTTGGGGATGGTCTCTGGGACCTCGTATCCACAGCAACAGCTAGGAAGAATTTTTTTTTACCTCAGGTTTCCTTACAGCCTAAGAAAGCACTGTATTATCAGGTACAGTCCTTTTTCGGCTTCAGAAAAGCAAGCGGGTCAAAGGCGCTTCCTTTCTGCACAGAGACGAGGGAAGAGGGAAAAAGCTGCACCAGTCAGCCAGTTCCCAGAATCAAAATTCTTCCCCCGCTTCCTCTGAGTCCACCGCATGACGCGGGGGCTCCACAGGCGTAGCCAGGTACGGTGGGGGGCCGCCTCAAAAATTTCAGCGATCAGTGGGCTCGCTCACAGGTGGATCCCTGGATCCTTCAAGTAGTATCTCAGGGGTACAGGCTGGAATTCGAGGCGTCTCCCCCCCGCCGTTTCCTCAAATCTGCCTTGCCGACAACTCCCTCAGGCAGGGAGGCTGTGCTAGAGGCAATTCACAAGCTGTATTCCCAGCAGGTGATAATCAAGGTGCCCCTACTTCAACAAGGACGGGGTTACTATTCCACACTGGTTTGTGGTACCGAAACCGGACGGTTCGGTGAGACCCATTTTAAATTTGAAGTCCCTGAACACATACATAAAAAAATTCAAGTTCAAGATGGAATCGCTCAGGGCGGTTATTGCAAGCCTGGAGGAGGGGGATTACATGGTATCCCTGGACATCAAGGATGCTTACCTACATGTCCCCATTTACCATCCTCACCAGGAGTACCTCAGATTTGTGGTACAGGATTGCCATTACCAATTCCAAACACTGCCGTTTGGACTGTCCACGGCACCGAGGGTCTTTACCAAGGTAATGGCAGAAATGATGATACTCCTTCGAAAAAAGGGAGTTTTTAATTATCCCGTACTTGGACGATCTCCTTATAAAGGCGAGGTCCATGGAGCAGTTGTTGGTCGGAGTAGCACTATCTCGGGAAGTGCTACAACAGCACGGATGGATTCTATACATTCCAAAGTCACAGCTGGTTCCTACCACACGCCTGCTGTTCCTGGGGCTGGTTCTGGACACAGAACAGAAAAAAGTGTTTCTCCCGCAGGAGAAAGCCAAGGAGCTGTCATCTCTAGTCAGAGACCTCCTGAAACCAAAACAGGTATCGGTGCATCACTGCACACGAGTCCTGGGAAAAATGGTAGCTTCTTACGAAGCAAAATTCCATTCGGCAGATTCCATGCAAGAACCTTTCAGTGGGACCTCTTGGACAAGTGGTCGGAATCGCATCTTCAGGTGCATCGGCTGATAACCCTGTCTCCAAGGACCAGGGTATCTCTACTGTGGTGGCTGCAGAGTGCTCATCTTCAAGAGGGCCGCAGATTCGGCATACAGGACTGGGTCCTGGTAACCACGGATGCCAGCCTTCGAGGCTGGGGGGCAGTCACACAGGGAAGAAATTTCCAAGGACTTTGGTCAAGTCAGGAGTCGTCCCTACACATAAATATTCTGGAACTGAGGGCCATTTACAATGCCCTAAGTCTGGCAAGGCCTCTGCTTCAAAACCAGCCGGTACTGATCCAATCAGACAACATCACGGCAGTCGCCCATGTAAACCGACAGGGCGGCACAAGAAGCAGGATGGCGATGGCAGAAGCCACAAGGATTCTCCGATGGGCGGAAAATCACGTCTTAGCACTGTCAGCAGTGTTCATTCCGGGAGTGGACAACTGGGAAGCAGACTTCCTCAGCAGACACGACCTATACCCGGGAGAGTGGGGACTTCATCCAGAAGTCTTCCAACTGTTGGTAAACCGTTGGGAAAGGCCACAGGTGGACATGATGGCGTCCCGCCTAAACAAAAAACTAGATATTGCGCCAGGTCAAGGGACCCTCAGGCAATAGCTGTGGACGCTCTAGTGACACCGTGGGTGTACCAGTCGGTTTATGTATTCCCTCCTCTGCCTCTCATACCAAAGGTACTGAGAATAATAAGAAAACGAGGAGTAAGAACGATACTCGTGGTTCCGGATGGGCCAAGAAGAACTTGGTACCCAGAACTTCAAGAAATAATATCAGAGGACCCATGGCCTCTACCGCTCAGACAGGATCTGCTACAGCAGGGGCCCTGTCTGTTCCAAGACTTACCGCGGCTGCGTTGGACGGCATGGCGGTTGAATTCCGGATCCTAAAGCAAAAGGGCATTCCGGAGGAAGTCATTCCTACGCTGATAAAAGCCAGGAAAGAAGTAACCGCAAACCATTATCACCGTATTTGGTGAAAATATGTTGCGTGGTGTGAGGCCAGGAAGGCCCCAACAGAGGAATTTCAGCTGGGTCGTTTTCTGCACTTCCTACAGTCAGGAGTGACTATGGGCCTAAATTTGGGTTCCATTAAGGTCCAGATTTCGGCTCTGTCGATTTTCTTCCAGAAAGAACTGGCTTCACTGCCTGGAGTTCAGACATTTGTAAAGGGAGTGCTACATATTCAGCCCCTTTTTTGTGCCTTCTGTGGCACCTTGGGATCTCAACGTGGTGTTGAGTTTCTTAAAATCACATTGGTTTGAGCCACTTAAAACTGTGGATTTGAAATATCTCGCGTGGAAAGTGGTCATGTTATTGGCCTTGGCTTCGGCCAGGCGTGTGTCAGAATTGGCGGCTTTGTCATGTAAAAGCCCTTATCTGATTTTCCATATGGATAGGGCAGAATTGAGGACTCGTCCCCAGTTTCTCCCTAAGGTGGTATCAGCTTTTCACTTGAACCAACCTATTGTAGTGCCTGCGGCTACTAGGGACTTGGAAGATTCCAAGTTACTGGACGTAGTCAGGGCCTTAAAAATGTATATTTCCAGGACGGCTGGAGTCAGGAAAACTGACTCGCTTTTTATCCTGTAGGCACCCAACAAAATAGGTGCTCCTGCTTCTAAGCAGACTATTGCTCGCTGAATTTGTAGCACAATTCAGCTGGAGCATTCTGCGGCTGGATTGCCGCATCCTAAATCAGTAACAGCCCATTCCACGAGGAAAGTGGGCTCATCTTGGGCGGCTGCCCGAGGGGTCTCGGCTTTACAACTTTGCCGAGCTGCAACTTGGTCAGGGGCAAACACGTTTGCTAAATTCTACAAATTTGATACCCTGGCTGAGGAGGACCTTGAGTTCTCTCATTCGGTGCTGCAGAGTTATCCGCACTCTCCCGCCCGTTTGGGAGCTTTGGTATAATCTCCATGGTCCTTACGGAGTTCCCAGCATCCACTAGGACGTCAGAGAAAATAAGATTTTACTCACCGGTAAATCTATTTCTCGTAGTCCGTAGTGGATGCTGGGCGCCCATCCCATGTGCGGATTGTCTGCAATACTTGTATATAGTTATTGCCTAACTAAAGGGTTATTGTTGAGCCATCTGTTGAGAGGCTCAGTTATATTTCATACTGTTAACTGGGTATTGTATCACGAGTTATACGGTGTGATTGGTGTGGCTGGTATGAGTCTTACCCGGGATTCAAAATCCTTCCTTATTGTGTCAGCTCTTCCGGGCACAGTATCCTAACTGAGGTCTGGAGGAGGGGCATAGAGGGAGGAGCCAGTGCACACCAGATAGTACCTAATCTTTCTTTTAGAGTGCCCAGTCTCCTGCGGAGCCCGTCTATTCCCCATGGTCCTTACGGAGTTCCCAGCATCCACTACGGACTGCGAGAAATAGATTTACCGGTGAGTAAAATCTTATTTTCCAGGACCAGGATATATCTCCTGTGGTGGCTTCACAGTTCTCAACTCCTAGAGGAACGAAGGTTCGGGATCCAGGATTAGATCCTGGTGTCCATGGATACAAGTCTCCGAGGCTGGGGAGCAGTCTTTCCAGGGGGAAAGGTCAAGCCGGGAAGCTTGTCTGAAATAAGCTTTCTTGAATTAAGAGCTTTTTACAACGGAACATCTTCTTCGTGTTCTGCCCATCTTAATTCTGTCGGACGACTAAACAGCAGTGCCGTAAGTAAGGCGCTAGGGCGGAACGAGGAGCAAAGTGGAAATGGTAGAAGCCGCAAAAGTTTCCGATGAGCGGAAAGGCATGTAAACGCTCTATTAGAGGTCGTCGTTCTGGGTGAAGACAACGGAGAAGTAGACTTCCTCAGCAGACACGATCTCCATCCAGGAGAGTGGGGTCTTCATCAAGAAGTTTCACAGAAGTGACAAGTCTTTGGGGAACTCCTCGATTAGACAAGATGGCGTCTCGCCTCAACAAGAAACTTCAGGGATATTGTTCCAGGTCAAGGGACACTCAAGCTATAGCAGGGGACGCCCTCGTGACGCCTTGGGTGTTTCAGTCGGTCTATGTGTTCCCTCCGCTTTCACTCTTTCCGAAGGTGATAAACATAAGAAAAACAAAGGTTCAGGCGATCCTCATGATTCCGGTCTAGCCAAAGAGGGCTTGGTATCCAGATCTTCAAGACTTACTCATAGAAGATCCCTGGCCTCTTCCTCTACGAGAGGACCTGTTACAGCAAGGACCGGGCGTGTATCAAGACTTACCGGGTTTGCGTTTGACGGCTTGGCGGTTGAACGCCATATCCTAGCCCGAAAGGGTATTGCCGGTGAAGTCATTCCCACATTGCTTCAGGCTAGGGAAGAAGTAACGGTGAAGCTTTACCACCGTATTTGGAGGAAGTATGTGTCTTGGTGTGAATCCAAGAAGGCTCCTACGGAGGAATTTCAGCTGGGTCGTTTTCTCCATTTTTTGCAAGCAGGTGTGGATGCAGGCCTAAAGTTAGGCTCCATTAAAGAATTGGCTACCTTTCCAGAAGTTCAGACTTTCGTGAAAGGAGTGCTGCACATCCAACCTCCATTTGTGCCCCCAGTGGCACCATGGGACCTTAACGTGGTGTTGCTGTTTCTTATGTCACACTGGTTAGAACCTTTACGAAAGGTTGGGTAAAAATTTCTCACTTGGAAAGTGGTGCCGGAATTGGCGGCTTTGTCTCACAAGAGCCCCCATTTGATCTTCCATGTGGATAGAGCGGACTTGAGAACTCGGCAACAATTTCTGCCAAAAGTGGTTTCTGCGTTTCACAGGAACCAGCTTATTGTGGCGCCTGGGGCTACTTAAGGCTTGGCTGATTCGAAGTCTCTTGATGTAGTCAGAGCTTTGAATATTTATGTCGCCAGAACGGCTCAGATTGGGGAAACAGTCGCTCTGTTTATCCTGTATGCTCCCAACAATAATGGGGCCCCTGCTTCTAAGCAGACTGTACACGCTGGATCTGTGATACGATTCGGCATGCTCATTCTACGGCTGGACTGCCGGTACCGAAGTCGGTGAAGGCCCATTCTACCCGGAAGGTGGGCTCTTCTTGGGGCAGATGCCCAAGGAGTCTCGGCGGTTCAACTTTGCCGAGCAGCTACTTGGTCGGGTTCAAACACTTTTGCTAAGTTCTACGAGTTTGATACCCTGGCTGATGAGGACCTCATGTTTGCTCAATCGGTGCTGAAGAGTCGTCCGCACTCTCCCGCCCGGTCTGGAGCTTTGGTATAAACCCCATGTTCCTTTTGGAGTCCCCAGCATCCTCTAGGACGTATGAGAAAATAGGATTTTAATACCTACCGGTAAATCCTTTTCTCTTAGTCCATAGAGGATGCTGGGTGCCCGTCTCAGTGCGTACTGTATCTGCAGCTCTTGGTTGTCGTTACACTCATGTGGTGTTTCTTTTCAGTCAAGTTTGTTGCTGCTGTTATTCAGGCCATGGCATGCGGTATGTGATTATTGGTCGTGTTTACACACAGATTGTGTTACATTTTCGGTCAGCATATTGATGTATGTTTTTTCCATGCCGTCAGCTGGTGTCCTATTGAATGCCACGTTCTGCGGTATGTTCGAGGTGTGAGCTGGTATGACACTCACCGTGTTTAAACAATAAATTCTTTCCTCGAAATGTCCGTCTCCCTGGGCACAGTTTTCTAATTAAGGTCTGGAGGAGGGGCATAGAGGGAGGAGCCAGTTCACACCCATTCAAAGTCTTATAGTATGCCCATGTCTCCTGCGGATCCCGTATATACTCCATGGTCCTTTTGGAGTCCCCAGCATCCTCTACGGACTAAGAGAAAAGGATTTACCGGTAGGTATTAAAATCCTATTTTTTCTCCAATCTAGGTTCTTTTCAGTTTTTTGGGTCAATTGTACCCTAGTGGGCTTGCTTCACTCGCCACACTTCGGGCCCGGAGTCTCATTTCGCTAGCCACAAGTTACTATTCCAGTAGATGGTGACATTGACCCAGTGCATTATTGGAAAAGTCCTTTCGGCAAAGGACATCTAGGCGCTACCCAACAGTGTGACCCCCTCCTAGTCTGTACATGCGTCTGTGTGTCCCACTCCCATTTTAGTCTGTATATGTGTCAGTGTGTCCCCCTCCACTCCTAGTCTGTATATGCAGTAGTGTGTCACCCTCCCCATCCTGGCTAGGGCTAAGACACATGACCGCCAGCATCCCAACCACCGCATCCCGTGTGCCGTGTATGTGGATCTGAGCACTCAATTATGTGCATATGTACTGTGTAATTGGGCGCTGCAGAACCCTTGTGGCGCCATATAAAGGATAATATTAATAATACAAAAAAAATACTATATCTATGCTAAATATTGATATTGTATTCCACACACTATCCAGTGTATAAAAAGACCAAAGTGTACATATATGTCTAGAATCGGTACTAGGTTCAGCTAGACTTCTGCTTTTGCTCCAATGTTCCGCAGAGTGGAAGATTGTGGACAGCATTTGTGAACCCCCCTCTACAGTTCCTGCGTTTGCACCTGATGTCACGGTCCCTGCAAGTTACTCCCCAGGCATCCTCCAAAGAATCTGTCACTGCGAACGCCAGTTTCTAGCATCGGCCCGGCGTCAGTTTCTAGCATCGGGTTTCGCAGCTAGGCTGCGCCGGCAAGGAGGCATCCACAATTTTAGTGATCACGCTAATATTGCGTCACAATCGCAATTTCAGCGTGATCGCAGTGGGTGGGCGGTGGGCTGCATGCTGGGCGGCCTTGCTTTGTGATGGGCGGCCCCCAGCATGCGATTCATAGGATTGCAAATTCTACTAAAAAGCAGAATTTGCAGTTCTTACTGTATAAGGTCCCTATGTCTTGAAAATATCTGATGTGCCATATATGGATCGGATTTCTTCCTTTATCATTGGGGACTATGCATTTGAGCAGAGGCACACAGGTAGCTGACCATACTGATTTATTTGGAATTGACTTTATACATACATACATACATACATACGAACACACACGCACCTAAATACATATTGGTATTCCGTAGGCGGCACTCAGGAGATTGGTCATTGCGATGAATACATTTTGTTTGACGCATCGTTATCCTACATATGTTTCGGACCTCCCCCCATCGTCAGGGGCATACAGTGTAATAAAGAAATGTGTAAACATATATACCTAATACGAAGGGCCTTATTATACTCCCTGTGTGTTGAACTGTGGCGTCCCATCGGTGAATATGATTTAGTAATTTAAGGAGCTGTGTGTTAGATATATATGTTTGTATATTTCTTTACTACACTGTCCCTGACAATGGGTGGAGGCCCGAAACTTATGTAGGATAACGATGCGCTAAATAAAATTTATTCATCGCAATGACCAATCTCCTGAGTGCCGCCTACTGAATATCAGTACTTATGGTCTATTTGAACCAAGTTGGGCACCGGAGCAAGCTCAAGAGCAGCAGACCACTTTGAAGTGCCAGGTGTCTGATAAATTAGATTGATAGATAGCCAGACATCATGAGGCGGAAGTTCTTCTATTAATGACAAGAAAGTTAATACAACTGAAACGTTAATCTAACTGAGTACTTCCGCTTCATGAGTTCTGCTACATATGAAGTCCGGTGAGTGCCACTCGTTGCTGCCGAATATGTTTGTGACTTTGCTCACTTGATAGGGCATCACGGCAAATACCCGTTTATGGAACTAGAAGACCGAAAGAAATTAAATTTAAAAAAATATATATACACACACAACATAAATATGGACCAGTACTTCTGAAGTCTAAAGCATTGAGTCTTACAGTGGCATAGCGTCAGGCTGTAAGACTCAATGATTTGGACATAGGGAGTGCTGCACCACATTTACTTCATTAATTTTCTTATTTGTGCGGGCACCCGGTGCATAATACAGGGAGAGCCAGACCACACCAGTCTAATTAATAAAAATATAAATATATATATATACTGTATATGGTTCGCAGTAGCAGCACTCAGCGACAACTTCTTTAGGAAATTAAGACACCATCACTCTGGATTTTTTCAACATTTCAGGATACTTCCAGACGAAAGGGTCGAAATAAATGATCCTGAAACATTGAAATAATCCAGAGTGATGGTGCCTTAATTTCCTAAGGAAGTCGTCGCTGAGTGCCGCTACTGCAAGCCATATTTGATTTACCATATTTGATTTACCATATTTGATTAGATGGCACCTGGACGCAGATATCAAACATAGCAGAGGAGTGCCGGTCTTCGTAAAATAATTTATATATATATATATATATATATATATATATATATATATATATATATATAGCAGCAATAGTAAGGGCGGCACTCAGTCCAGACTTCTTAACTTGATAAAGATATACTTTATTAGGCCAACATGTTTCGGGGAATACACCCCGTCCTCAGGGCCAAGAGTCTGGACTGAGTGCCGCCCTTACTATTGCTGAGTAAACCTAGGACTCTTCTGTCTCTGGCCGGGAGGGCACCGCAGCTGCTGTACACATTGGGAGTGGAGTGCCGGACGGACTCTGTTTGGTATATATATATATATATATATATATATATATATATATATATACTAGTGATGTGCACCGGACATTTTTTCGGGTTTTGTGTTTTGGATTCGGTTCCGCGGCCGTGTTTTGGATTCGGACGCGTTTTGGCAAAACCTCACCGAAATTTTTTTGTCGGATTCAGGTGTGTTTTGGATTCGGGTGTTTTTTTACAAAAAACCCTAAAAAACAGCTTAAATCATAGAATTTGGGGGTCATTTTGATCCCATAGTTTTATTAACCTCAATAACCATAATTTCCACTCATTTCCAGTCTATTCTGAACACCTCACACCTCACAATATTATTTTTAGTCCTAAAATTTGCACCAAGGTCGCTGGATGGCTAAGCTAAGCGACACAAGTGGCCGACACAAACACCTGGCCCATCTAGGAGTGGCACTGCAGTGTCAGGCAGGATGGCACTTCAAAAAAATAGTCCCCAAACAGCACATGATGCAAAGAAAAAAAGAGGCGCACCAAGGTCGCTGTGTGACTAAGCTAAGCAACACAAGTGGCCGACACAAACTCCTGGCCCATCTAGGAGTGGCACTGCAGTGTCAGGCAGGATGGCACTTAAAAAAAATAGTCCCCAAACAGCACATGATGCAAAGAAAAAAAGAGGCGCACCAAGGTCGCTGTGTGACTAAGCTAAGCGACACAAGTGGCCGACGCAAACACCTGGCCCATCTAGGAGTGGCACTGCAGTGTCAGGCAGGATGGCACTTCAAAAAAATAGTCCCCAAACAGCACATGATGCAAAGAAAAAAAAGAGGCGCACCACAGGTATAGAATGTAGATGGATAGTATACTTAATGACGACACAGAGGTAGGTACAGCAGTGGCCTTCCGTACTGCTATTATATATAGTATACTGGTGGTCACTGTGTCAGCAAACTGCAAAACTAAAATGCACCACAGGTATAGAATGTAGATGGATAGTATACTTAATGACGACACAGAGGTAGGTACAGCAGTGGCCTTCCGTACCGTACTGCTATTATATATAGTATACTGGTGGTTACTGTGTCAGCAAACTGCAAAACTAAAATGCACCACAGGTATAGAATGTAGATGGATAGTATACTTAATGACGACACAGAGATAGGTACAGCAGTGGCCTTCCGTACTGCTATTATATATAGTATACTGGTGGTCACTGTGTCAGCAAACTGCAAAACTAAAATGCACCACAGGTATAGAATGTAGATGGATAGTATACTTAATGACGACACAGAGGTAGGTACAGCAGTGGCCTTCCGTACCGTACTGCTATTATATATAGTATACTGGTGGTCACTGTGTCAGCAAACTGCAAAACTAAAATGCACCACAGGTATAGAATGTAGATGGATAGTATACTTAATGACGACACAGAGGTAGGTACAGCAGTGGCCTTCCGTACCGTACTGCTATTATATATAGTATACTGGTGGTCACTGTGTCAGCAAACTGCAAAACTAAAATGCACCACAGGTATAGAATGTAGATGGATAGTATACTTAATGACGACACAGAGGTAGGTACAGCAGTGGCCTTCCGTACTGCTATTATATATAGTATACTGGTGGTCACTGTGTCAGCAAACTGCAAAACTAAAATGCACCACAGGTATAGAATGTAGATGGATAGTATACTTAATGACGACACAGAGGTAGGTACAGCAGTGGCCTTCCGTACTGCTATTATATATAGTATACTGGTGGTCACTGTGTCAGCAAACTGCAAACCTAAAATGCACCACAGGTATAGAATGTAGATGGATAGTATACTTAATGACGACACAGAGGTAGGTACAGCAGTGGCCTTCCGTACTGCTATTATATATAGTATACTGGTGGTCACTGTGTCAGCAAACTGTAAAACTAAAATGCACCACAGGTATAGAATGTAGATGGATAGTATACTTAATGACGACACAGAGGTAGGTATAGCAGTGGCCTTCCGTACCGTACTGCGATTATATATAGTATACTGGTGGTCACTGTGTCCGCAAACTGCAAAACTAAAATGCACCACAGGTATAGAATGTAGATGGATAGTATACTTAATGACGACACAGAGGTAGGTACAGCAGTGGCCTTCCGTACTGCTATTATATATAGTATACTGGTGGTCACTGTGTCAGCAAACTGCAAAACTAAAATGCACCACAGGTATAGAATGTAGATGGATAGTATACTTAATGACGACACAGAGGTAGGTACAGCAGTGGCCTTCCGTACCGTACTGCTATTATATATAGTATACTGGTGGTCACTGTGTCGGCAAACTGCAAAACTAAAATGCACCACAGGTATAGAATGTAGATGGATAGTATACTTAATGACGACACAGAGGTAGGTACAGCAGTGGCCTTCCGTACTGCTATTATATATAGTATACTGGTGGTCACTGTGTCAGCAAACTGCAAAACTAAAATGCACCACAGGTATAGAATGTAGATGGATAGTATACTTAATGACGACACAGAGGTAGGTACAGCAGTGGCCTTCCGTACTGCTATTATATATAGTATACTGGTGGTCACTGTGTCAGCAAACTGCAAACCTAAAATGCACCACAGGTATAGAATGTAGATGGATAGTATACTTAATGACGACACAGAGGTAGGTACAGCAGTGGCCTTCCGTACTGCTATTATATATAGTATACTGGTGGTCACTGTGTCAGCAAACTGTAAAACTAAAATGCACCACAGGTATAGAATGTAGATGGATAGTATACTTAATGACGACACAGAGGTAGGTACAGCAGTGGCCTTCCGTACTGCTATTATATATAGTATACTGGTGGTCACTGTGTCAGCAAACTGCAAAACTAAAATGCACCACAGGTATAGAATGTAGATGGATAGTATACTTAATGACGACACAGAGGTAGGTACAGCAGTGGCCTTCCGTACCGTACTGCTATTATATATAGTATACTGGTGGTCACTGTGTCAGCAAACTGCAAAACTAAAATGCACCACAAGTATAGAATGTAGATGGATAGTATACTTAATGACGACACAGAGGTAGGTACAGCAGTGGCCTTCCGTACTGCTGTATATAGTATACTGGTGGTCACTGTGTCAGCAAACTGCAAAACTAAAATGCACCACAGGTATAGAATGTAGATGGATAGTATACTTAATGACGACACAGAGGTAGGTACAGCAGTGGCCTACTGTACCGTAATGCTATATATTATATACTGGTGGTCACTGGTCAGCAAAACTCTGCACTGTACTCGTCCTGTATAATATTATACTGGTGGTCCCCAGTCCCCACAATAAAGCAGCACACTGCACAGATATGGAGCGTTTTTTCAGGCAGAGAACGGATAACTGGTGGTCACTGATCAGCAAAACTCTGCACTGTACTCCTCCTATATACAGCTACTCCCCAGCCCTCCCCACAATTAAGCAATAGTGCACAGCACAATCAAGTTCAACAATAACGGAGAGGACGCCAGCCACGTCCTCTCCCTAACATTTCCAATGCACGATTGAAAATGGCGGCGATGCACGGCTGCTTATATAGAATCCGAATCTTGCGAGAATCCGACAGCGGAATGATGACGTTCGGGCGCGCTCGGTTTACCCGAGCCATACGGGAGAATCCGAGTATGGCTCGGACCCGTGTAAAAAGGGTGAAGTTCGGGGGGGGGTTCGGTTTCCGAGAAACCGAACCCGCTCATCACTAATATATACACTGCTCAAAAAAATAAAGGGAACACTAAAATAACACAATGTAACTCCAAGTCAGTCACACTTCTGTGAATTCAAACTGTGTCCACTTAGGAAGCAACACTGATTGACAATCAATTTCACATGCTGTTGTGCAAATGTAATAGACAACAGGTGGAAATTATAGGCAATTAGCAAGACACCCCCAATAAAGGAGTTGTTCTGCAGGTGGTGACCACAGACCACTTCTCAGCTCCTATGCTTTCTGGCTGATGTTTTGGTCACTTTTGAAAGCTGGCGGTGCTTTTACTCTAGTGGTAACATGAGACGGAGTGGCTCATGTAGTGCAGCTCATCCAGGATGGCACATCAATGCGAGCTGTGGCAAGAAGGTTTGCTGTGTGTCAGCGTAGTGTCCAGAGCATGGAGGCGCTACCAGGAGACAGGCCAGTACATCAGGAGACGTGGAGGAGGCCGTAGGAAGGCAACAACCCTGCAGCAGAACCGCTACCTCCGCCTTTGTGCAAGGAGGAACAGGAGGAGCACTGCCAGAGCCCTGTAAAATGACCTCCAGCAAGCCACAAATGTGCATGTGTGTCTACTCAAATGATCAGAAACAGACTCCATGAGGGTGGTATGAGGGCCCGACGACCACAGGTGGGGGTTGTACTTACAGCCCAACACCGTGCAGGACGTTTGGCATTTTGTCAGAGAACACCAAGATCGGCAAATTTGCCACTGGCGCCCTGTGCTCTTTACAGATGAAAGCAGGTTCTCACTGAGCACATGTGACAGACGTGACAGAGTCTGGAGACGCCAAGGAGAACGTTCTGCTGCCTGCAACATCCTCCAGCATGACGGTTTGGCAGTGGGTCAGTAATGGTGTGGGGTGGCATTTCTTTGGGGGGGCCGCACAGCCCTCCATGTGCTCGCCAGAGGTAGCCTGACTGCCATTAGGTACCGAGATGAGAAATCCCTCAGGAGACCATCCGCCACCTCATCAGGAGCATGCCCAGGCGTTGTAGGGAGGTCATACAGGCACGTGGAGGCCACACACACTACTGAGCCTCATTTTGACTTGTTTTAAGGACATTACATCAAAGTTGGATCATCCTGTAGTGTGTTTTTCCACTTTAATTTTGAGTGTGACTCCAAATCCAGACCTCCATGGGTTAATAAATTTGATTTCCATTGATAATATTTGTGTGATTTTGTTGTCAGCACATTCAACTATGTAAAGAACAAAGTATTTAATAAGAATATTTCATTCATTCAGATCTAGGATGTGTTATTTTAGTGTTCCCTTTATTTTTTTTGAGCAGTGTATATATAACCCCCCCATGGGTTAAATTTATGTAGTTCGTTATACTATATTTGTATGTAGTATTTGAGCCCCTGTGATGTGAGACATCGGGCACCCCCCAGACACTCTGCTCTCTAGTGTATTTCTTCAGCACAGCTGGATGTTTTTCTAACATAAACATTTTCTAATATACATTTTTATTGCTGGCCCGTGGGCGTTGGTTGTATCTATGACAACGCTTTAGTTTGTGTGGACCCATGGGTGGGATTTCCGCTGAGTGACAGGTCGCTTTTTGTGTTATCTGGTATCTCCGGTTATTTAACGGGTACGGTCACCATAGCAACGGGACGTCACTTCCGCTCTGTGCTATGTGACGCTTCCACCCAGCGCGTGCGTTCCACGGCCTTTGGAACGCACAAGCACTTCCTGTCTCGCTATTTCGCTTTTTTCAGCATTTACATTGCGCTGTAAGTGGCGGTTTTGGCCCGGATGGGCTTACCAGTGCTTGCTGATGCCTATCCTTTGTTTGGTTGCTTTTTCCAGACATGCTTTATTATACATCTATATTTGGTTCTATACAATGAGTGACTGTGGGTGTGTCTTAGGTATGCTCAATCAACAGTGGTATAAAACGAGTTTTATGGTAAGAACTTACCTTTGTTAAAACTCTTTCTGCGAGGTACATTGGGCTCCACAAGGATAGACATAGGGGTGTAGAGTAGGATCTTGATCTGAGGCACCAACAGGCTGAAAAGCTTTGACTGTTCCCAGAATGCATAGAGCTGCCTCCTCTATAACCCTGCCTCCCTGCACAGGAGCTCAGTTTTTAGTTAACCAGCCCAATGCAGTAGCAGGAAAAGAGACGACAACAGTTAGTAGCCACATACACCACACTCTCACAACAGGAGAAGTGTCAGCGGCTAATGCCATACCAACCCAAAGAAGCTAAGTGCGTCTGGGTGGGCGCCTTGTGGAGCTCAGTGTACCTCGCAGAAAGAGTTTTAACAAAGGTAAGTTCTTACCATAAAACTCTTTTCTGCTGCGGGGTACACTGGGCTCCACAAGGATAGACATAGGGGATGTCCTAAAGCAGTTCCTTATGGGGGGGGATGCACTGTAGCGGGCACAAGAACCCTGCGTCCAAAGGAAGCATCCTGGGAAGCGGCAGTATCGAAGGCATAGAACCTTATGAACATGTTCACAGATGACCACGTAGCCGCCTTGCACAATTGTTCAAGGGTCGCACCACGACGGGCCGCCCAAGAAGGTCCCACGGACCGAGTAGAATGGGCCGTAATGTGAGCAGGAGCCAAGAGGCCAGCCCTCACATAAGCATGTGTAATCACCATTCTAATCTATCTGGCCAAAGTTTGCTTGTGAGCAGGCCAGCCCCGTTTGTAAAATCCAAACAGCCCAAAGAGAGAATCAGATTTCCTAATAGACGATATATACAAGAAATTGGCGCTCCACAATACACACACAATGAATAAGACTCAGACGGCCGCTCACCGGTTGTGGGCGGGCAGCCCCAACAATAGATCAAAAATACGATAATGGAAAAAAATGGGAGCGCTGAATGAGTCTATAGAGTAAGTTTATTATTATAATGAATAAAACAGTGTTTCATTAAACACATAGACAGAAATAAAAATAAAAATGTTCATACATAAAATGACCCATTAATCAATGAATAAAAAATCTTATAAATATATGATGGTGAATATGACTGCATTAAAGCACCTGAAAAGACATACATGGAATAAGTCTTGTTGAACCTTATTGAAAGGGTGCAATGATGCTTGATGATTTTTCAACCGTGCGTCCACGGATAAACATGAAATATAAGTGGGAGACTTATAAGAGGTACCTCTAATGTAAATCACTATTTGCAAATAAAGTCTCACTTCTCTTTAAGCACATACAAGCCGCATGAAGTGTTGGAAACTGATCTGTATGGCCAAGCAAACAGTGTCCCAAAGATGGAAATGCGGACACCGGTACTGTGCTAATACCTTATTTTTAAATGGAAATGGTGTAGAAAACCCAATTGCTCCTATGGTGTGTCATCCGACGGAAGAAGGCTTCTTCGTTCTGAGCGCTGTACTGAGTCGGGTGTGCAGCGGCTCGATGCAATGAGTGTACAGAGTGTCACGCCGCTGGAAGAATGTCCGTATAATGCGGCTGTGTTCTGATCGGTCCACACAACTCAGGAGTATCAGGAGAATATCGCAGTCAGATTGGGTCCTTCACTGGGGTGCCTTAACGCGTTTCTCGGCCTGTAGCACTGGCCGTTTCAAGGAATTTGCCAGGATTAACAAGTCGTCCAGATACGCCAGTATCCTGACCCCTTGACGGCGGAGTACCACTGTCATCACCGCCATGACTTTGGTGAAGACTCGCGGAGCCGTAGTTAAACCAAAAGGTGACGCCCGAAACTGCTAATGGAGGTTGCCAATCGCAAACCTCAGGTATTGCTGATGTGACGCTGCTATAGGAACATGCAGGTAAGCATCCTGTATATCCAGGGAGACCATGTAGTCCCCAGGTTCCAAGGCCAGAACTATAGAGCGAAGGGTTTCCATACGGAACTTGGAAACTTTCACAAACCTGTTCAATGCCTTGAGGTTGAGAATGGGCCAGGAGGACCCATTCGGTTTCGGGACTAGAAACATCTGAGAATAGTATCCCCGGCCCCTCTGCGTAAGAGGTACCTGTACTACGACTCCTATATCCAGGAGAGTCTGTACCACCGAATGTAGGGTGTTTGCCTTTGTCTGGTCCAACGGGATGTCTGTCCGGCAAAATCGATGATGGGGTCGGTTTTTGAAGGCTATGGCGTAACCTCGAGTGACGACTTCCCGTACCCAGGCATCTGAAGTGGTCTTCAACCATTCCTGGGTATACCCTAGAAGCCAGCCCCCCACCCTGGGATCCCCCAGGGGGAGGCCCGCCCTGTCATGCGGCAGGCTTATCGGTCTTGGAAGCTGGCTGACAGTCCGCCCAGGCTCTTTTGGGCTTTAGCTTACCAGGTTTGGAAGTGCGGGCCTGCTTATGGTACACCTGACCTTTTGCTTTACCTGAAGGACGAAAGGGGCGAAAGGAAGTAGCTTTAGCCTTCCACACAGAAGGAGCGGTACTTGGCAGACAGGCAGTTTTGGCAGTAGCCAAGTCAGCCACTATCTTATTTAAGTCTTCCCCAAACAGAATATCTCCCTTGAAAGGGAGTACCTCCAGGGTTTTTCTAGAGTCCAGATCCACAGACCAGGATCTCAGCCACAATATCCGGCGAGCCAGGACTGACGTATTAGAGGCCTTGGCTGCTAGGATACCGGCATCAGAACAGAAGCCGCCTCTTTAATATAGCGAGAAGCTGTGACAATATATGACGAGCATTGTCTAGCATGGTCAGAGGAGATTTCAGCTTCTAACTCCAAGGCCCATGCTTCAATAGCCTCTGCCGCCCATGTAGCTGCAATAGTGGGCCTTTGTGCAGCACCCGTGAGGGTGTAAATCGCTTTTAGACAACCCTCGACACGTTTATCCGTAGGCTCTTTTAGAGACGTGACGGTAGTGACAGGTAGAGCTGAGGAAACCACCATCCTAGCCACATGTGAGTCTACTGGAGGAGGCGTTTCCCAATTCTTAGACAGCTCTGGCGCGAGGGGATAGCGAGCCAGCATCTTCTTTTGAGGCACAAACTTCGTACCCCGGCCTTTGCCAGGGTTCCTGACGTATATCCACTAGGTGGTCAGAGTGAGGTAAAACTTGTTTAATCACC
Source organism: Pseudophryne corroboree (assembly GCF_028390025.1). Classification (NCBI taxonomy): domain Eukaryota; kingdom Metazoa; phylum Chordata; class Amphibia; order Anura; family Myobatrachidae; genus Pseudophryne; species Pseudophryne corroboree. Next base: position 307,948,503 of record NC_086444.1, on the reverse strand, counting down.
TTCTGACGCTTGAACCTATCTGGTTTCTTAGGAGAAACGGATGGCTCGGGATGATCCGTAATCTGTAGAATTAACTTAATAGCCTCCAAAAGATCAGGAACATCCACATGTGAACTACCCTCCCCATCAGCCGTATCTGAGTCAGAACCTGTGGGGTCAGTGTATGTGCTGTCTTCATCAGACGAGGTGTCAGTGACAGCAGTGGACTGTGAGGAGACGAGCGCTCGCTTAGAGAACCTCTTGGACCTAGGCGAGCGTTGGTCAGACTTTTTAGTAGTCAGGGACTGGTTCAACTTCTTTAATTGAGCAGATAAATCGTCCGCCCATGGCGGGTTAGCTGCAGGGACCACATACGGTTGTACCGGCATTGGGGGTCCCATAGGGGGTGTTAGTTTATGAACTAGCGTATGCAGAAGCGTAGAAAAAGCGGCCCACGGAGGGTCAGTATGTGCCTCCGTTGCCACAGTCCCACTGGGGGGCAAGGAGCCCCCAGAACCAGAGCCCACAGCTGCTATATTCTCCCCATATATGCCTGTGGCTTCAGCAACACCAGCAGTGTATTCCGCCCCAGAACCGTTACCCTCAGAAGCAGACATGATATAACTTGCAGTATGAGGTAACACAGTACAATTATTAGCAGCACTATATCCTTAAACCCAAACCCCTGCGCAGTGTAGTCAGCACCAGCAGAGATAACAGAGAGATATGGTGACTTAATCACAGAGAAAAATACGTAATACAGTATATCTTTGTGAAAATCCTATATTAAATAACACCTGACGCACTAAGCCCCCTCAGGTTATAGAATATAGGGATAGCAAGTTGAGTGAAAGACACGAGATGGACACCACTCAGCTATCAATGCACACACAAATAGTCACAGTTTGTACAATGCAGAGGTTATTACAGACAATAATACTGCACTGGACTAGCTTACACAGCTATATAGTCAATAGATATAACACTACACAGTAAGAAACTGGATGTATATCACAGGGTAATTGTACTATAAACCCCTGACTAAATGCACTCTTTCTTACTAACACTGACTAAAAAGGCAGGTAGAATACTTAAGTGTCATGTAAAGGTACAGCGCTGACAACCAGGCGGCTTTACATAGGAGGATTTGCCCAAGCAGTCCCAGGAACAGTGAGCTGAGGAGTAATGGCGCCACAGACACTGACAGGGAGTGAGGAAAGACAGAGATGCAGTTCCAGGGCGGGAACACTTGCTGGAAATGGTGCCCTGGGGCTGGGGGAGGGGCTTCAGGTCTCAGCCTTATCCCCCTTGCTGGCAAAACCACCGGGTACTGTGGGCGATATTAAAATCGGTTTTAAGAGAAAACCTGACCTGCGCCCATGCCCTGGTGATCTAGTGGGATCGCCTGTATCCACCGTGCCGGATCGCGATAAAGACCGGGTCCCGCGAGCGGGACCCACTTACCACCTCCCGAAGCGCGACCACGCGATCCTGGAGAGCCCCAGCCATGTGTGCCTAACGTGAAGTAAACCGGAGCCTCCGCTGTAGGTACCCGGCAACCAGGGCTCGGGAGTGTACAGCGCCGCTGGGGAGAGCTGGAGCTGCAGCAGAGAATGTCAGAAGACATTTACCCCTGCTGCTGCCCTTGAAGTCTTCACTTTTTACCTCATAAAAAGCTTTTCTTAGGGCTCACTGGAGCAGCCCCTCTGTTAAGTGGCTGCTTACTGCAGCACCAACTGACAAACTGAGCTCCTGTGCTGGGAGGCGGGGTTATAGAGGAGGAGGTGCTGTGCATTCTGGGAACAGTCAAAGCTTTGAGCCTGTTGGTGCCTTGGATCAAGATCCTACTCTACACCCCATTGTCCAGACTTGTGGAGCCCAGTGTACCCCGCAGCAGAAAGGCAGGTAGAATACTTAAGTGTCATTTAAAGTCACAGCACTGACAACCAGGCGGCTTTACACAGGAGGATTTGCCCAAGCAGTCCCAATAACAGTGAAGCTGAGAGAAATGGCGCCCAGACACTGACAGGGAGTGAGGGAGAGACAGTTATGCAGCTCCAGGGCGGGAACATTTGCGGGAAATGGCGCCCTGGGGCTGGGGGAGGGGCTTCAGGTCTAAGCCTTATCCCCCTGCTGGCAAAACCACTCGGTACTGTGGGCTACTGTAAAAATGGTTTAGAGAGAAAACCTGACCTGCACCCATGCCCTGGTGATCTAGTGGGATCGCCTGTACTGCCACAGTGTCCACTGCCAGCGCGCGTGGCCCGCCTCCCACTGACCGCGCCGGATCGCGATAAAGTACGGGTCCCACAAGCGGGACCCACTCACCACCTCCCGAAGCGCGGCCACGCGATCCCGGAGAGCCCTCGTCGTGTGTGCCTGACCATGAAGAAAACCGGAGCCTCCTGCTGTAGTTACCCGGCAGCCAGGGCCCGGGAGTGTACAGCGCCGCTGGGGAGAGCTGGAGCTGCAGCAGTGAATGTCTTCTGACATTTACACACTGCTGCTGCCCTTGTAGTCTTCACTTTTTCTTCAAAAAAGCTCTTCTTAGGGCTGCCTGGAGCAGCCCCTCTGTTATTTGCCTGCTACCTGCGGCACCAACTACAAAACTGAGCTCCTGTGCAGGATGGCGGGGTTACAGAGGAGGCGGCGCTATGCATTCTGGGAACAGTCAAAGCTTTTCAGCCTGGTGGTGCCTCGGATCAAGATCCTACTCTACACTCCTATGTCTATCCTTGTGGATCCCAGTGTACCCCGCAGCAGAAATAGTTCTGCTTGTGAACTGGTTGGACATGCTGCTTGTGGTGTCCTGCTGTCTGCAGTACTGTTTGGTGTCTTGACAAAGATCACTTGGATGTGATCGAAACGTCGACTTGATGATGTGGTAATTAAAACTACTGCTTTTTTACAAAAAAATTGGTGAGTGCCCTCCTTTACAAATGACTGTTTATTGGAATTGACTGTTCCTTGGAGTGGAGCACCATCCCGTGTGGACTTTGATGGGCAGCTTAGTGCGGATATCCCTCTCCTTATATATATATATATATATATATATATATATATATACACACCATATTTATGCATTGATATATACATGTATATACTGTACATACTATTTATGTATATATACATACTGTACATATAGATATATGTACTGTATATATACATATTTATACTGTATATTATTCAACATATTTTTGTAATTATTAAATTTATATTGAATAATATAAGCAGCAGCCAGGTAGCTCTGAAAATGTCTGACACCGTCCTCACCTCACAGATGATTGTTAGACAAGCCACCGGGCCGCCTTCACGGAGCTTCAGTGCTTTCCGTCCATGTGCTGCAGCTCTCTGTGAGTCTGGGTGGGGCGGCACCTTTGTGACGTCACAAGCCGCGACGTCTACACCGCGCAGGAGTCTCCGTGTGGAATGCGGCGCAGGGAGGGCTAGGAAAGCCTTTCAGTGCACTGCCATTATATAAATCATCTATGCCAGTTCCACCGGTGGCATTATAACCACCTCTATGCGGCAGCAGCGGCGGGGGGATCAGTGGCGTATGGGGGCCTGGGAACGCTGCAGTAGAAGGAAAAAATTTGGATGCTATGGGCCTATTTGTAGTATGGGCCTGGATCTCCAGCTCCATTATCCCCATTGTTAATCCGGCCCTGAGTGAACCTACTAGTCCGCCTTCTCAGTACATAGGGTGCACACTGACTACACTTGCTTAGTACAGTGGTTCCCAAAGTGGGTGCCTCGGGGCACTTGCAGGAGTTGGTGAGCCACGAGCAATTTAAATTATTTATGGTCAATGTAATAGTCAAAACCAGTGCTGGTGGCTTTCAATCACAAAATATGTAGACAAACAGAAGTGAATCCTGTTTCTCGCCAGATAACTATACCTGAAGATGACATATAAACACAGTTTACTTAATTTCATATTTTTTCCTGAATTTCTCCATAACAAACTTTAGGCCTAGGGGTACCGTAAAAAAACTTCTGATACTCTAGGGCACAGCGACTCAATAAAGTTTGTGAAGCACTGCCTTAGTAGATGAAGTAGTAATGATGTGACTTCCCTTTGTTTGACAGGGCCGGCCAGAGGGAAGGTGTGTGGGTGTTTTTTTTTAATGCCGGGACCAATTTAAACGGGTCTCTGCTGGTTGGGGGGGCCTGTAAGAGATTCGAGCCCCCTCCCCTCTTTTACCAATCCAGTGGCTGAAGTGGGGCTAGGATGGCTGTTGCAGCAGTTTTCTCTGGGGGGGGGGGGGGGGGGGGGAGTGTTAATATAACATTGAAGTGGCATGCAGCACAACATATACTTTATTCTATTTTTTTTCCCCCCAAGGGTATGTGGCCATGCATCCCTCTATTAGGCTACACCCCTTAAATGTAAGCAACAATGTGTATAATAAACATAATGTGAAGATTTTTTAGGGTTCCAATGTAATAAGCTGCTTACTGAGATAGACTTGATTGCACATTAATATGGATCTTAGGGTCTATTTTACTAAGCCTTGCATGAAGATAAAGTCCCTGTAGATAAAGTACCAGCCAATCGGCTCCTAACTGTCATTTTTCAAACACAGCCTGTCACATGGAAGTTAGGAGCCGATTGGCTGGTACTTTATCTCCAGCGACTTTATCTCATCCAAGGCTTAGTAAATTAGACCCCTTAGTATGCATGTAGGGGTGATGCAGTTAATTTACCGGCTGTCGGGATCCCGGCTGGCAGGAGACCAAAGTTGGAATCCAGGCAGCCAGCTAAACGCCCCCGGTCGGAATCCCGACCAACGCCCACAGAGCCCACGCGGTTGATGGTCCACGCCACCACCCGAGTGGGAATGTAATAGTGTGGCAAGCTAAACTCGCCATCAGGATTCTGGCGTCTTTCTCCTGACCGCCAGGATCCTGACCGCCGGTATTACATACTGGACCCATGTAGGCATGAAAATGTGAAAATCCACACATAGGAGGTTATTGAGAAATGAACGCAGTTGGCTGCATACACAGCCAGTCTGAATTCATCTCTGCACATGCTGGGGAACACCCGGCACAGGGCAGTGCCGCCTCCCGATGCGTCCGCAGAGCCCACTCGGGTGTTGGTCCATGCCACCACCGGAGGGGGAATATAATAGTGTGGCAAGCTAAGCTCGCCACTAGGATTCCGGCGTCAGTCTCCTGACCGCCGGGATCATGACCGCCGGTATTACATACATGACCCATGTAGGAATGAAAATATACAAATCCACACATAGGAGGTTATTCAGAGATGAATGCAGATGGTTACATACACGGCCAGATCTGCGTTCATCTCTGCACATGCTGCGGGCCTCCCATCATGGGGCAAAACTGCCCAGCATGTGTGAGGCCGCCTCCCGATGCGTCCGCATCGGATCTAAGGTTGACCCCTGGCTGCGCTGTCAGGTGCTCAGTGGACATTTTTTTGTATCAGAGCGGATGTGTGCGATGTCATGCTGCCGTCCCGAACACGGTCGCGACCTGCCCCGACCCTGTTTGAACCCCCCTTGCCGCATCAAGAATGAACCGCAAGGTGTGTGTCCGTGCAGCCGCTGTAGATGCGCAGATTGCCGCCATCGGCAAACTGTGCTGCGGGCCGCATTAGCTGCCGGGTCTGAATGACCCTCCTAGTGCATTAAAAAAACTAACAGGTTTATAATAAATCAGTAATGGACCCGTACTGGTACCTGACCTCATAAAAGCAGTGATGTGATTAAAGATGGGAGGTTCCAGACCCTCCTTCTCAAATGTTCTTTAAAGGTGGTTCAGGTATGGGTTCTTCTCATAGCATTTAATGTGTGGATTTTCACATCATATAGCTGCAGGTAGTTACTACAAGGACACATTTACAAAAATGTACACAAAGGGATATGTAACAGAAAGCATGGGTGGCCTGGGGGTGAGTGAGCACATTTGCAGGATCTGTGTACTAGCGTAGCTGAATTGTGAGAGTGTCTCATGCTGTTAGAATCACCTATGGTAAATGTCAAAAGTACTTTTGGCTATTGCTCTAGATGCATCTGTTTTGTTCCAGGAAAGTAAAGGTGGTTCAAAGAGTAAGAAGAAAAAGGAAAATCTAATTGCTCTCCGTCACGATCCCCCAATCTTAAGAACTCTTGGCTCTGTCATTATGCCTTTAAAAAACCTTGTTTCAGGAGAAATGCAAACATTTACTGTGTGTAACTTTGGGATTTTGTATACCAACTTAGAGCCAGCTCAGTGTGCCAACGACAAGGTAAGTAAACCAGCTATCACTTTGTGTTTCAAAACATGATTGTTGTGAAGTCAAATACATTTTCTGGACTCTTGTAGGTGTTCTTTAAGGATGAAAAAAAAAAAGTTATTTTATAGAAATGAGCAAACTTGAAATGAAGCAAATTGCTTGTGATTTTTGTCAAAAAAATAAAAATCTGCATTTTTCTGATAACAACTACAGGCAGGGCCGATGGCTTGGTGGATGGCAGACATACTGACCAGTTCTGGCCAAGCAGCTCTGCCACCCGGCGATCTGCTCGGCCGCCGGGCATACAGCGAGACGGGGCGTGCGAGGCCCCCGTGACTCATGACAGGCCCCCTTGAATCTTGGCTCCTTGATGTGCACGCGTGCGCTTGCAACTCTCTAAGAGACCCAGTCTATCCCTGCCTACAAGGGTGCTGAACCTTCATTGCTCTGTGAAGGTTATCATGTAATCGGCTACATACAGTAAATGACGTGTGAAGTGTCTGTGTATTGGCAGACCAAAATTCTCAACTTAGGCACAATTATTAAAGAATCTTATTAAAATTGCATTTAGTATTTTACCAGGTTAAAGTTTAAAATATATACATTTGAAATATATAGATGTATAGTGGAATAAGAAATAATAGGTTTGGCTTTCTTGTGGCATCATTTTTGTAATACAGACAAGGCGGCGGTCTGATTATTAATCAGTGCTTACACTTTTCAATTCTGAATTTCCTGTTTTGAAACCCCTGATTTCTGTAAATTAAATTTCTTGGAAGAAAAATCTAAATTCCTGGTAAAATTTCTGTCCATCTGCCTTCTTCTGTCTTACTGTGGCTAACATATGAGTAATGTTTAGTAGAGAGCGTGATAGATTAGTCCATAGTAAATAGACTTGTACCTTCTGTACAAAATGAGTTGCACTGAAAATGCAAATAATGCATGATTTAGTAAAAATAGACTTTTATTCAAGCAGAACCAGCCCTTTTCCAGTTAATCAGATTCCTGGTGCTTACAGATTTCACTGAAAAACCTTCACTGGCTGCACACCTTGATGCTGGTTAAATACTCCAGCTGTAAATTGGCAATGAAGGCCATCAGAAACTGCGTCTGCAAACGCACAATGTTATTGCCTCCATCTAGTAGGCCTGTTTGCTGTGTCCCACTGATAACCTGGGTTTCTCTACCACTGCTTATCATAGAATGTCTGAATGTGCACCAATTTACCAAGGAAAATTCACCTGGGAAGCTAAGTCTTTCTTACCACCGGGAAGTTTGTGCACATGTGTGACACTACCATTGCCTATTGTAGGCACTTTTGACGGTGGACCGTGGTCAGTATGGGCCTGTGGCTACACAGCCCTGTACGCACCAAGCTGCAATGCACTGAATATTCTCTTTTCTATTACAGCCAGTGTTACGTTCAGCAATATGCGCTACAGTGGCTCTTCTGTGAGATAGGACTAGATGGGCTAGCCTTCGCTTCCCACTTGCATCAATGAGTCTTGGGTGCTCATGACCCTGTCACCAGGTCACCGGTTGTCCTTGATTGGACCATTTTTGTTGGGAACTACACACTGTATACAAGGAACACCTAACAAGATCTTTTGGAGATGCTCTAGCCTAGTCCTCTAGCCATCACAATATAGCTCTTGTAAATGTTGCTCAGATCCATACGCTTGCCCATTTTTCCTGCTTATACATACACATAACGCCCACCTAACATTATATATTGCAAAGTAAAAAATAAAAGTGCTCAAACCCTAAAGAGACAAAAGTAGGCTTTTAAAGTCGACTTTCACACTCATAATTCATTATTTGTCTGCAGACTTATTTTTAAATGTGGTTATGTAATAATGTTTCAGAGCCATCAGAACAGTAATAAAACCAAGGAACGGAGGCTAAAAAGTGGTAGACAAAGTGCAGAAACTTCTAAGACATCTGGGCCCACATCAGGTACCCTAAAATGTATATGTTTTTTGTTATTAAATTTCCATATAATCTCCAATACTAACAGTAGACATCTGTTTATCATTGCCTGCTCTCTTTGTCTATGCATGAAAAAGTTCTGAAATACAAATGTTCTATAATTATAAGATCTGAAATTTCTGCTCTTTCCAGTAAAATGAATGTAAAGAGTGCAACCCCATAAGCTGATGGTACGGTTATTGTATTGCATCCCAATTTATTTGTTTTTTATTGCAGGAAAAGTAAAACGTAAAGAAACTGAAGTTACACCAACAGCAGAGAATTCCTCTCCCCAGCCAATTCCCCTGACTGTAGAGATTGAAGTCCGGCTCCCAGGCTGAGATGTATTACAGCTACTGTATATTTCCAGCAATGTAAAATCATTCTTAGGTTTCTGACAACAGTTTATCCTTTTACTGTAAAACTGTTACTTCCCTCATTTTAAAACTGTGTACAGATGGGAATACACTAATGCCACAGTAAAAATACACTGCAAACTACTCTTACAGTTTTGGCTCAGTAGTACATATCCTGTGATACAATATGCAGAATTGGAATTATATGCTCCGTTCTAAATTCTAGATTTACTTTCCAAATGCATTTGTCAAGAAAATATAATTAGTGACTGTAGGCCTGATTCATAGGTTAACGCATATCCCATCGCTACTGTGTCTTTGTACGCAGCGGTATTGAGAAAGCATGCCAATACTACAGCCGCTGGTATCGATGACCCCCACGTACAAAGACACACCATCAATCTTATGTGCAACCCTATGGTTGGTCAGAAAGTCCGTAGGAAATATGACATCAGGGCCAGTATAACTGTGAACAAGCATGCAGATGCTGTCTGCAACACACCTACGGAATGGTTGGCACACGCTTGCATTTGATTAGCCACCCCACCATTACCTACCATAAACGCAGAATGTCAATCGTTCTGTATCCAAATTCTCACTCCGATCTCCATCAGTGATCCATCACGACATAAGCAATGCTAAATTCCCCAAATATCTGCACCGTGTCCTATATATATATATATATATATATATATATATTACACACACACACATCACACACACAGATGTGTGTGTGGACATACATATGTGTGTGTATACATTATATATATATATATATATATATATATATATATACACACACACACACACACACACACACACATATATATATATATATGTATGTATATATATATATATATATATATATGTATGTATATATATATTTACACACACACACACACACACACACACACACACACACACACACCACCAAATATAAAACCACAGCACTCGCCACCACAGTAGCGGGGTGCAGTGTCTGCACTCACCACTCATAGGGTGGGGTGTATGTAGCCCATGGCCACCTACTTAAAAATATGCAAACAGAAAGTTCAGCACTCACCAAAGCTAGCTCACTTATCTTCACAACATCAATAAATAAATGATGGGGGTTTAGTTAGTGAATTGGCCAATGCACGGAAGCCTGCAAACCGCTCGCCAAGGTACCCCACCTTCATGCAGGTCCTACACTATCACAGAGTCTCAAAAATTAAAACCTGACAACTGTATCACACATAATATAACTGCAAATATGCCCACTTGGTTTACTGTGTACCTGCCACATACTCCATGGCTTTTCACTAACTAAACCCCCATCATTTATTTATTGATGTTGTGAGCTTGCTTTGGTGAGTGCTGAACTTTCTGTTTGTATAAACTCTTCAGAACTGCCTGTTCCACAAGCAAGATTACGTATGTTTTGCAACAATTTTGCTAACCCCTAATTAGAATCATTACAGTAAATAAAAACAAACTATTTAGTGTCCAAACCGGAATCCCAACACCAGCTGAAATACCGGCGGTCCACGCCACCACCCGGAGGGGAACAGAACCCTGTGGCGACTGAAGCGAGCCCGCAAAGAGACACGCTGCGCTTGCCGCCGGGATCCCGGCTGTCGGGCTCCCAGCGTCGGCCTCCTGACCACCGGGATCTCGTACTGATCCCATCCAAAGTATTGGATTCTAGCATTGAGCAACAGTCAGTGGACATAGGGGGCAATTCACGGTTGATCGCAGGCTGCATGTGATGTTACACAGCTGCCGAGTCCCGCCCCCCGCACGCCTGCCTTGCCCGGACCACGCCCCTAAAATGGCAACCAAACGCCGCCAGCCCACTCCCTCCCACCCAGCAAACGCCTCTGCCCGACTGATCGCAGGGCTGAGATGGCCATCGGCTGTCTGGAATGCACCGGCGCATGTGCAGTTCAGACCTGATCGGCTGCTGTGCGAAAGCGCACAGCAGCGATCAGGTCTGAATTAGGCCCCATGTGCACTGCAGGGGGGCAGATATAACATTTGCAGAGAGAGTTAGATTTGGGTGGGGTGTGTATAGATTTGGGTGGGGTGTGTTCAAACTGAAATCTAAATTGCAGTGTAAAAATAAAGCATAAACAAAAATGTACAGATGGCGCTTCAGTTCAAAGGTGCTGCAGTCCCCCAGCTGGGATTGTCACCAATTTCCCAAAAAAGTTCAATTTAAATTCTACGATTTTGCTGAGGTGCGCTCCCTGGGTTACCAGGGGTAATGTTCTTTGTCCCAAAACAAGGTAAAGGTTTCCTTCTACAGACAGCTTATTCGGCAATGCTTCTTCATTCCAAGTAATATAAACGATATCCCCAGAAAGAAAAGAGAAAACTGTATATAGTGAAGTACCGTAGGGTTCAAATAGGTTCAAAGCTTAGAGTAACTGAAAATATGGTATGGTGTAGAATACAACACTCGAATCCACCTTAATGCAGCAGATCTACGTACCAGAAATAGTGGGGTGTTCCGACTGGCCACCCAAATGCGCTTGTAATATCACTCCTTTTGTTCCTGCAGGTTTTGGTAATATTTTTCTCCCAATCCTTCCCCTCTCCGTTTAGATATAGTGTGTCCGGAAATAGGAGGAGATAGCAATATATAGTGAAGTACTGCTTATTGTAAAGTGCAAAATTGGTTTATTTTCAAAGTGCAATATAAAACACTTGGTATCTTAATAACAAAGTGCAAATTCACATAAGTATAAAAACTGAAATCCACCACAGATCAGTGGACCCACGTACCAGAGTTTGTGGGGTGTCACAATGGCCCACCCAAAAACGCTTCCAGAATTGCTCCCAGGGGTATGCAGCAACAGACAGCGTGTTTCCTTTGGCTTCTGCAGGTACCTCCAATCAGTCACCAACGCGTTTCTGCCCTATAGGGGCCTTTTTCAAGGTGTGTGGTGTATGTCAGGACACACAGTGGGGTTTATAAAGACCTCACCCCCCACTCTGCTGCATTAAGGTGGATTCGAGTGTTGTATTCTACACCATACCATATTTTCATTTACTCTAAGCTTTGAACCTATTTGAACCCTACGGTACTTCACTATATACAGTTTTCTCTTTTCTTTCTGGGGATATCGTTTATATTACTTGGAATGAAGAAGCATTGCCGAATAAGCTGTCTGTAGAAGGAAACCTTTACCTTGTTTTGGGACAAAGAACATTACCCCTAGTAACCCAGGGAGCGCACCTCAGCAAAATCGTAGAATTTAAAAATAAAGCAGCCAGTATTTACCCTGCACAGAAACAAAATAACCCAGCCAAATCTAACTCTCTCTGCACATGTTATATCTACCCCCCCTGCAGTACACATGGTTTTGGCCAACTGCTAACAAATTTGCTGCTGCAATCAACTCTGAATTACCCCCATAGAGTAGGTTGCACAGTTCTGTTGGGATAATGAAGGAAGACTATCGGCCCGATTCAGAGATGGACGCAGTACACATGGCTGCTGCATCCTTGGAGACAGCAGCCATGTGGAAAAATGCTAATGCAGCAGGAGGCGTCTGTAGGTAAAAAAACGCCTCCTGCCAGCATCTGCAATCCAAATGCCACATCCGGAGTTGCGTTGGTCGCAGCCCTCGGCCAGCTGAGTAAGCTTTAATTTAATCAGAATGACCGGCGGAACTTCTCAGCCGCGGCCAGGAAGACTGCATTGGGAAACGCAGACCATGGCTTTCCAGAAAAATTCCTTTGCTTCAGCTGGCGTACTTTTGGTTACTCCTTCATCTTGCTGGAGTCCTTGTATATGATCCTGCACCTTCACTGTTCCCAAGCATCTCAGCAGTGCCTCACACCTTGCTGCTTCTGAGCAGCCCAGCAGTGCACCAGTTCCTGTACCTCTCACCTTGCTGCTTCAGAGCAGTGCATCAGTTCCTGCACCTCTCACCTCACTACTTCAGAGCAGTGCATCAGTTCCTGTACCTCTCACCCTTGCTGCTTCAGAGCAGCCCAGCAGTGCACCAGTTCCTGTACCTCTCACCTTGCTGCTTCAGAGCAGTGCATCAGTTCCTGTACCTCTCACCTCACTGCTTCAGAGCAGCCCAGCAGTGCACCAGTCCCTGTGCCATGCACCTCTCTGCATCTCAGCAGCTAGGTGCATCAGTTCCTGTACCTCTCACCTCGCTGCTTCCAAGCAGCTCAGTGTTTTATCCCTATTACCACCTTTTTCTTGACTTACACGAGTAGGTTATATTTTTTATATATCTGTTCTGTATCCACTGTCTGGCACTATTCATGTTGTTGCCTTTGTGTATTCCCGGACATTTCTGGTATTAATATACAGTGCATTCTGAGTAATCCACTCCTGCACTAATAATTTTGATTCCTGTTTAATCAGCCTACGTACATATCACCTTACTCCCTGCACTACACCCTGTTAGAATACATCAGTGCTTAACCTATACCTTCAGCAGTACTTGTATCATTGCAAGTACACACACAGGGGAATTCCCAGTGACCTGACACAATTAGGATGATGCTTAATGTGTGCCATGTGCCATAGATCCCGCCCACCCCTCCGCCACAAGTGACAGATTTACAGTCTGTCATGAGACATTGGTACTGGCATCATTCCATGTGTGACATTTACTTATTCTACTTACTCACTGGTTTGCACAGGGTAGAAGTGAACCTAGAAATGTGCCTCCCTGAATTAGGAGCACATGGTTGGAGGAAAAGATAGCCCACTGAAGGTATAGACTGACACCTGATCTTCACCTCCTCGGAGGCCTTGTAAAAATGAAGTCTTTTTGCATATACACAATGGGCACATTATTGTGTACACCTTAAAGGGGGGTACTCACGGAGCGATCGCTGCTTAAAATCTAAGCAATCTGACTAGATTGCTTAGATTTTAAGCACGATCGCTCTGTGTGTAGCCCCCTCAGCGATAGCGATGCGCAGCCCCGCGCATCGCTATCGCTGCTGCTAGATTGGCCTGCATGCAGGCCAATCTAGCGGGTAGCTCACTTCACCCGCTGGGTGAAGTGAGCGGCCCCCCCCGTCTCCCCCCGCACGCTCAGCACAGAACGCGCTGTGCTGAGCGCCGGGAGAGATGTGTGCTGAGCGGTTCGCTCAGCACACATCTCTCTGCCATCGGCCAGTGAGTACTGGCCTTTACCCCTGCGTGTTAATGCAAATACCTAATCAACCAATAAAACAAAGCATGCATACAAGGTCAAGAGGTTCACTTGTTGTTCACACCAAACAGCAGAATGATGATGTTGATTCCATATTGGGTTGTTTTGTATTCCAGTAACTACTGATCTCTAGGGATTGTCATACACAACAGTCTCTGGAGTTTAGAAAGAGAATATTATGCAAACCAAAAAACATTTAGGGCCAAATGTAATAGAGTGAGAGTTTCAGAAAGTGAGAGATTTGGTAAGGTTTTTCATTATTTTTTTTAAAGTGGCAATCATATACACAGCAAGATCAACCTGGTTTTGCAGTGTAACTGATTGCCACTTTAAAACTGAAAAACCTTACAAAATCTCTCACTTTCTGAAACTCTCACTCTATTACATTTGGACTATCAATTCTGTGTGCAAAAATGCCTTGTAATTAAGAGGTCATAAGAGAATGAGCAGACTGGTTCAAGCTGGCAATAATAAAGCAAAATCATCACTGAACAAACAGAACGTCAAACCTTGAAGTGGATGGGCTACAGCAACAGGAAACCACATTAGCTTCCGTTAGTGTCAGCTAAGAACAACAAACTCAGGCTACAGTAGATGCAGGCTCACCATATCTGGACAGTTGAAGAGTGAAAAAACATTACTTGGTCTGACGAATCCCAATTTCTGCTGTGAATTGCAAATTGTAGTGGCAAAGTTAAACACAAACACAAATCTGTGGATCCACTTGCCCTGAGTCAACAGTTTATTTATACTGTGCTGGTGTAATGGTACGAGTAATACTTCATGTCATTTTGTCAATGGCTACTTCCAGCAGGATAGCGCGTTGGGGCCAGGATGTACTAATGTACATCGCCGCCCAGTGCCACGATGCTGATCGCATATGTGCTTACATATGCGATCAGTACTGCGGAGGACAGCTCTTCCGATAAGAGCTGTCCTCCACGGTGCGCACCGGGAGTCAGTCTACGCATGCGCAGGGTGACGGGGTGGGCGCGAGGCATGTTGGAAGGGATCCGATCAGATCCCTCACACAGCGCTACGGACTGAAGCCCATTGGCTTCTATGGGCTTTTGCTGGTGAGCCCCGTCGTGGCGCTGACCTGGCAGCATTAGGAAAATGCAGTAAACGGGGTTTAGCGCATTTTCCATTTAGTATATCTCGCCCATGTCACAAAGCAGATGTCAACTCAATGAACATGACAATGAGTTCAATGTACTCAAGGTTCTCGGTCCAATTCAATCCAATATAGCCCCCTGGGGAAGTGGTGGTACATGAGATTCACAGCATGCATCTGCAGCAACTGTGTGATGCAATCAAGGTGGACCAGAATCCATACCTTGCTGAATCCATGCAACAGGCTTTTCTCAGAATAAAGTGGAGTCCAACACAGTATTAAATATCTGTTTACCTGCTAAAGTGACCATTGAGTAGATATATATGTACAAGTGCTTTGTAAAATGCTTCAGTAATTCTGACTTTGTTTTGCAGCTTAGAAGGACAAAGATAAAACAGGAAGGAGGTATTGCATGGCCAGATAAGCTGGCAATGTTATTGTTAGGGAACAGAACAAGAATACAGACCCAGGCCTCATGTAGGGGATGATTCTAACTCGGACAGATCTCTGTGCATGGATTCAAATGTTAAGTTATTGCATACAGAGCATGCACATAGTCGGATTAAGGTAGGTGGAGATCAAGTGACCTGGGACCCCCTCTCTCAGGGGGCCCCCGGCTTTGATCACAGCTGCAGTGCAATTCTTTTCACTGCAAAAGTGCACTGCGAGCTGTTTGAAAGGACGGAGGGTGGAGTCGGAGCAGGGGGCAAGACTACACGGCACGGTGTTAACAGTGCCAACAGCCTGGGAGAGAGAAGGGGAGGAGGAGCAGCTGCAGTGTGCCAAGTGATGATGTAAGGTAAGAGGGAGAGGTGGGAATGTGTATAAGTGTGTGATCATTATGTATGTACGTACGTACGTATGTGACTGTATGCATATCAGGTCCGGATTAAGTCTGGTGGGGGCCCAGGGGCACTGAAGATGTGCCCCCCCCCCCATTAAAACTGCCTATGAACAACCCCGTCCTGTGCGTAACACACACCCGGAGACAGGCCTGTCGCCCCAGTACCCCCCCCCCCCCCCCACACACACACACACAATACATAAATCATATTCACATAATCACACACCCCTTCCCCAGAATAAAATAACTAATTAATAGACTCACCCAGCCTCAGTCCGCAACAGGATGTGGCACTGTCTTGTCTGCAGCAGCAGCAGGTTTCCCTGCTCCCGAGTCCCGGTGCCTGCTTCCATTGGCAGTGGGACAGTGAGCACCGCTGCGCGGGCGCGGCTTAAGGGGCGAGTCAGCTTGGGGATGCGCTGCGTGACCTCTGACGTCACACGGCGCATCGCACAGGGGCAGCGTCTGACTCTGAGCTGACAGTTGAGTGCTTTGATGCTCAGTGCTGCCGGTTCACTCCCAGGACACAGACGTATGTGGGGGCCCCTAATGTGTGGGGGCCCAGGGACGACCGCCCCTGTCGCCCCTGCTTTAATCCGGCTCTGATGCATATCACTATGGGGTATATTCAATTGATGTCGGATCCTTTCTGACTGAAAGGATCCGACATCTGAGTATTCAATGAGCAGACAAATCCGACAGGATTTGGCTGTTCACGACAATGGAAATCCAACTTTTATTAAGGTCGGATTGACCTTGTTGGAAATGGGGCCAAAACCTGTCTGATTTGGCCACTGCTTCCAATAAAACACGTGGATCCGCGGCTATTCCGCTGATCCACATGTTTTCTGACAATTCGGAATTCCCAACTTGTCGGAAAACCTGAGGGGGCATTGAATAGGGCGGAACCCCTTCAGACCTATTAAAGTCAGAAACTGCTGTCTTTCCGACAAGAATTGAATACACCCCTATGTATGTGACCGTGTATATGTGTGTGACAGTATGTATACCTGTGGGGTGTGGTATGGAAGGTAGATAGTAAGTAAGTCGACCACTATTGGTCGACAGTAACTAGGTCGACATGGTCTAGGTCAAAAGGTCGACATGAGTTTTTTTATGTTTTTTTGGTGTCGTTGACGAACGAGGTGTCTTGCTCCGCTACCGCTTCGCTCGGCACAGATTACAGTTCAAATCGTAGTCCACATGGATCGTTAAGTATGAAAAGGTTAAAAAAATAAATAAAAAAAATTATGAAAAACTCGTGTCGACCTTTTAACCTGTCGACCTAGAAACCCTGTCGACCTAGTTACTGTCGACCAATAGTGGTCGACCTAGTTACTGTCGACTTAGAGACCGGATCCCATACATGTGTCAGGGGCAAATGCAGGATTTGTGAGGGGGGTGGAGGTAAGCATAAGGGGGCGGAGACTGAGGTAGTATGCACTCTGTAACCTGCCACGGTGCCTTCCAACAGTAATGTAATATACAGTATAGAAATGGCGGCAGTGACTGACTCTACATCACCTAGAAATGAAGACTCACAGGTGCCCGCAGGCTACTCCAACGTTTTGCTTTATAATAACTTTTGTCAGGGTATCCCTGATGTCAAAGTCGAAAAATATTACAGTACACACACCACGTGCAAACTACACACAGATGGCCTCCGTGCGCGTACTTGTTCTGCCGTGCGTGCGCATATTCACAAGTTGCGTATGACCGCTCACGCGGTCCTGCGTATTAGCGCGTGGTATGAGTAATTGCGGTAGCATTTGTATTCACATGGAAAAGCCACAAAGACATATCTCACATTTAAGCCACATAGAGCACAATGTACACATAGCCCACACGCACCACACCAGCAAGTTATACAGCATTAGGTTATGAGGTGGTGTTTGGTAGCCAACTGTAGGGTATTTTAAGGGCAACATTCCGGTATTAGTTTGCAGAAGATAGCACGCTCCTGCGCATAATTATGCGCAGGAACAGGATACTAATATTATACTGTGTTTACTGTACTCTGATATTCGTCGGGAACCCAGTGGAGACCAACTGCAAGTACACCTGGACCAGACATCGCCCACCTATTCAAACCAACCTATGACCCCTCCTGTACTGTAAATGACCAGCCCTTTGTCCTATAGATGAAGAGGTTACAGTTTCTATTGTATTGTGTTTTGACCAACTGTATAAAAGCCAAGCTGCCTAGCCGGTCATTCATCTGTCTCTGAAGGTCATCTTGCTTGATTTTCTGAGCACCGGACCGTGTGGTGCTGGCGAAACCAAACGTATGTACCATTGTATTATACCATTGTATTGTATTGTAGCCTCTTTTCTGTTATTGTGATTGTATATCTGTTGTAACCCCCTTTCAGCAATTATATGTTGGTGGGTCGGATCCCAACATCTTAAATACAATTGGTATCGTGTCTCTTTTCCTGCTAAGGTATTAAGTGTAATTCAGCCACACGTGAAGCTGCATTGTGCTCTCAGCGTGTTGGTGTGTGTGTATGCACTTCGTGTACTTTGTACGTCCGTCGCGGCGTGTGTACGCAAAGTGCGTACACAGTACGGGCCTTTGTACGCTAACTGGGTAAAAAGTACATAGGTTAAGGATTACATACAGCGGCCGCAGCGGCTTAAATCTAAAGTGTATTGAGTGTATTAAGGTATTGCTTTTAACAGCCGATCAGGTCTGAACTCTGCATGCCAGACAGCAGACAGTCATCTCTGCGATCGCCGTATTCGCTGGGCAGGAGGGGGCGGGCCGGCGGAATTTGGCGTGCCCGGGCCGCGCAGGGGGGGCAGGTCGTGGCGGCTGGGTGACGTCACATGCAGCTACTGCGACCCTCACAGGAGCTGTGCAGGTAGGGAGCTACTCTTCAAGTACAAAAGCATTGCCGCTGTGCGATGCTTTTGTACTTGTGGGGGGGGGGTGGGACTGACATGCGGAGTGGACTAGTCCTATGCTGGGCGTTCCCCCACATGTCTGTGTGACTGATCATTTACGATCAGGTCTGAATTAGGCCCAATACCTCGAAATGACGATATGTAAAAAAGTTTTTTGGGTGATTTTTGCAAATTTATAGAAAATAAAAAACAAAGAAATCACATGTACTTAAGTATTCACAGCCTTTGCCATGAAGCTTAAAATTGAGCTTAGGTGCATCCTGTTTCCACTATTCATCCTTGAGATGCTCGTACAGCTTAATTGGAATCCACCTGTGGTAAATTCAGTTGATTGAACATCATTTGGAAAGGCACACACCTGTCTACACAAGGTCCCACACTTGACAGTGCATGTCTGAGCACAAACCAAGCATGAAGTCAAAGGAATTGTCTAGACCTCTGAGACAGGATTTCGAGGCACAAATCTGGGGAAGGGGAAGGGTACAGAAAAATATCTACTGCTTTGAAGGTCCCAGTGAGCACAGTGGCCTCCATCATCCGTAAATGGAAGAAATTCGGAACCACCAGAACTCTTTGTAGAGCTCTCCGGCCATCTAAACTAAGCAATCGGGAGGGAGGCCAAGAACCCGATGGTCACTCTGTTGGAGCTACAGCATTCCTCTGTGGAGAGAGGAGAACCTTCCAGAAGGACAACCATCTCTGCAGCAATCCACCAATCAGGCCTGTTTTGTGGAGTGGCCAGACGGAAGCCACTCCTTAGTAAAAAGCACATGGCAGCCCACCTGGAGTTTGCCAAAATGCACCTGAAGGGATCAGACCATGAGAAACAAAATTATCTGGTCTTATGAGACAAAGATTGAACTTTTTGGCATGAATGGCAGGCGTCACGTTTGGAGGAAATCAGGCACCGCTTATTACCAAGCCAATACCATCTCTACAGTGAAGCATGGTGGTGGCATGATGTGGGGTTGTTTATCAGTGGCAGGAACTGGGAGACTAGTCAGGATATAGGGAAAGATGAATGCAGCAATGTACAGAGACATCATGGATGAAAACCTGCTCTAGAGGGCTCTGGACCTCAGACTGGGGCAACGGTTCATCTATCAGCAGGACAACGACCCTAAACACACAGCCAAGATATCAAAGAAGTGGCTTCAGAACAATCTGTGAATGTCCTTGAGTGTCCCAGCCAAAGCCTAGACTTGAATCTGATTGAACATCTCTGGAGAGATCTGAAAATGGCTGTGCACAGATGCCTCCCATCCAACCTGATGGAGCTTGAGAGGTGCTGCAAAGAGGAATGGGCGAAACTGCCCAGAGATAGGTGTGCCAAGCTTGTGGCATCATATTCAAAAAGACTTGAGGCCAAAGGTGCATCAACAAAGAATTGAGCAAAGGCTGTGAATACTTATGTACATGTGATTTCTTAGATTTTTATTTTTAATACATTTGCAAAAATCTTAAAAACACTTTCACGTTGTCATTATGGGGTATTGTGTGTAGAATTTTGATGGAAAAAATTAATTTATTCCTTTTTGGAATAAGGCTGTAACATTACAAAGTGTGGAAAAAGTGACGCGCTGTGAATCTGTGAATACTCTCTGGATGCACTGTGTGTGTGTGTGTGTGTGTGTGTGTGTATATATATATATATATATATATATATACATACATATATATATATATATATATACACACAGAGTAAAAACCACAGCACTCACCGCACCAGAAGCGGGGCACAGCTATGCACTTACCACTCACAGGGTGGGGTGCATGTAACACTGTGAGTGGTAAGTGCATAGCTGTGCCCCGCTTCTGGTGCGGTGAGTGCTGTGGTTTTTACTCTGTGTGTATATGAAGGGGTTAATCTATGGTTAGCTCTTATTAACCGTGGCCACTAGCTTTCTCATGCACCCCTGTGTGGACTTCATTATCCTGAACCTGTCTCAGCTGTTTTTTAGCAATCATCTTTGAGCCAGTGCAATAGGTGACTAGTGTG
This sequence comes from Pseudophryne corroboree, assembly GCF_028390025.1. Taxonomy (NCBI): domain Eukaryota; kingdom Metazoa; phylum Chordata; class Amphibia; order Anura; family Myobatrachidae; genus Pseudophryne; species Pseudophryne corroboree. The sequence goes on along the minus strand of NC_086444.1, from coordinate 307,927,924 downwards.
CCTTTAAAAGCCATATAGTCTGTGGCAGGTACACATTACATCTAGCAGGCAGATGATGCAGCAGTGTGGTAGTCAGGTTTTAAGACTCTGTGATAGTGTAGGACCTGTATGAAGGTGGGGTACCTTGAATCGGTATACAGGCTTCCGTGCATTGGCCAATCCACCAACTAAACCCCCATCATTTATTTATTGAATTGTTGAGGATAAGTGAGTTTACTTTGGTGAGTGCTGGGTTCTCTGTTTGTGTATATATATATATATATATATATATATATATATATATATATATATATACATATAAATATGCAATAAGCCCTGGTACTTCGGTTTGTTCAATAGCTGGCTCTGGTGCCCTTCTGGTGGGTGCTGGCCCAGAATCACATACAGTCTATAAATTGGGCAGCACTCAGAGACTGGTCACTTGGTGAATGCAAAGATACCGCAGGGTGTGTTTAATAAGGTAACATTTCGGGGACTTATTCCCATCTTCAGAAGAGGATGCCAGCACAAGACACGTGACATACTTCATGGGCTACGAGCTGACGACATCAAATGTAGGAAGTGGTCATAATAATGTGACTCGACTGTGTATATGAAAGGGTATCTGCCACCAGTGTGGATTACTGCACCAATATATTATCAATCACAATAGCAATGTGGCCTGTGAAACTAGCCAATGGGAGTCCGGGGGCGGCCTTAGAAGACGTGTAATGCCTTATGGTGAATCCCGGGTGCTGCACGGCGCCTGATGGACACAGCGCTGCCGATCACCAGGGGAACCAGCCAGCATATATATTACATACATCAGAACATGTATGTTTATATGTGCTAAGCAGTTCCCCCTGCACTATATGGTCAGTGCTGCAGCCGCCACTGATGGTAATCATGGTTTTTGCAGCAGGGTACACTGGTATTCCACAGGGAATAACATCAGGGTGTAGAGTTGGATCTTGATCCGAGGCACCAACAGGCTAAAGCTTTGACTGTTCCCAGGATGCACTGCACCGCCTCCTCTATATCCCCGCCTCCAGGCACTGGAGCTCAGTTTGTAAGTTGGTGCCTGCAGTGCAGGCAGCTAACAGGATGGGCTGCTCTACACAGCCCTAAAAAGAGCTTTTCTGAGAAGAAAGAAGACTTCAAGGGCTGCAGCACAGGCACTAGTTGCTATATGTCATGTTGACATATCATGCTGCGGCTCCCTCACCTCCACCAGCGGCGCTGTATACTCCCGCGCTCTGGTTGCCGGGTACTTACAGCGGAGGTCGCTCAGGTTTAATCAGGCACCCACCGCCGCTGCTCTCCTGGATCTCGTGGCCGCACATCTAGGGAGAAGATAAGAGGGTCCCCCAGACGGGAGCCACCGAAATCACAAGCCGGACACGGTTTCCGGAGATGGACTGCGCCGCCGGCATGGACACTGTGGCCGTGCAGGGACCCCACTATATCCACCAGGGCAAGGAGCACAGGTCGGATTTACTAAATTCCGTTTCACATAGGCTCCATAGTACCTGGTGGTGAAGTCCAGCAGAGAGGATAAGGTGCTGATCTGTAGCCCCTCTTCCAGCCCTAGGCACCATCTACAGCAGATGTTCCCACTTTGGAGCTGAATCTCTCCCTCACTCCCTGTCAGTGTTTGGGCACCATTACACAGAGCTGCGCTGATTCTGGGACTGCTGGGCACCGTCTCCTCTGTAAAGCAGCCTGCCTCATCAGCGCTGTGCTTTCCAGTCTTCGGAGCAAGGACAAGGGATCCTCAAGCAGCGTTCGTGGACGCGCTGGCAATTCCGTGGAACTTTCGGCTGCTGTATGTTTTCCCTCCGGTGTCACTTTTGCCCAGGGTAATAAGGAAGTTCAAGCAAGAAGGAGGATTACTACTTCTAATCGCTCCAGCGTGGCCTAGACGGCATTGGTTCTCAGACCTGCAGGGTCTCTCGATAGAGCGTCTTCTTCTTCCGCACTTCCCAGACCTCGCTCAGGGCCATTTGTGTCTACCAGGATCTGGCCCGACTGGCTTTGACGGCATGGATCTTGAAGCTTCAGTTCTGAGGGCCAAAGGGATTTTCTGAGACGGTTATTCAAACTATGTTGAAAGCCCGTAAACCGGCTTCAGCTCGGATTTATTATAGGGTCTGGAATTCACCTGGTGTGCGGCTAAGAATTATGATGCATACATGTTCAGTACTGCCAAACTTTTGGCTTTTCTGCAACAGGGCTGGATTTAGGCCTTTGGCTGGCCTCCCCCAAGGTTCATATTTCAGCCTTTTCAGTTTGGTTTCAGAGAAAAATTGTGTCTCTGCCTGACGTTCATACTTTCACTCAGGGGGGTATATTTACTAAGCTCCAGATTTTGACCGAGATGGTGTTTTTTCTTCAAAGTGTCATCTCGGGAATTTACTAAACTCAAATCACGGCAGTGATGAGGGCATTCGTATTTTTGTTGAAGTCAAAGAAAAAAAATTACGAATGAATACACCATCGGTCAAATACGCCTGTTATTTGCTAGAACTCGGTAATTTACTAAAATTTGTATTTCACAAACACTGCCGGCAATAGCCAAACACTGCCGTGAATAAATACAAATCGTAAAAAAAAGCAGTTTTTAAATAGACCTGCTTTTTTTTTACCGTGTTCTGATAGGCATGCACGGATCCGTGAGATCCGTGCATGTTTATCAGTGGTAAGGGGTGGGAAAGTGTTAAATGTAAGAAAAAAAATGCATGGGGTCCCCCCTCCTAAGCAAAACCAGCCTCGGGCTCTTTGAGCCGGTCCTGGTTGTCAAAATATGGGGGGAAAAATGACAGGGGTTCCCCCATATTTCATCAACCAGCACCGAGCTCTGCGCCTGGTCCTGGTGCAAAAAATTTGGGGGACAAAAAGCGTAGGGGTCCACCGTATTTTTTGAACTAGCACCGGGTTCCACTAGCCAGGTACATAATGCCACAGCCGGGGGACACTTTTATTGTGGTCCTGGCGGCCCTGGAATTACATCCCCAACTAGTCACCCCTGTCCGGGGTACCCTGGAGGAGTGGGAACCCCTTAAATCAAGGGGTCCCCCCCCCCTCCAGCCACCCAAGGGCCAGGGGTGAAGCCCGAGGCTGTCCCCCCATCCAAGGGCGGCGGATGGGGGGCTGATAGCCAAGTGTAATAAATCAGAATATTGTTTTTAGTAGCAGTACTACAAGTCCCAGCAAGCCTCCCCCGCAAGCTGGTACTTGGAGAACCACAAGTACCAGCATGCGGTGGAAAACCGGGCCCGCTGGTACCTGTAGTACTACTACTAAAAAAATACCCAACAAAAAACAGGACACACACACCGTGACAGTAAAAGTTTATTACATACATGCACACCACCATACATACATACTTACCTATGTTCACACGTGGCTCAGTCCTCTTCTCCATGTAGAATCCTAGGGGTACCTGTGAAAAAAATTATACTCACATAATCCAGTGTATCTTCTGTTCTTTGTATAATCCACGTACTTGGCAAAAAAACAAACCGGAAACCCGACCACGCACTGAAAGGGGTCCCATGTTTACACATAGGACCCCTTTCCCCGACTGCCAGGACCCCCCCTGACTCCTGTCAAAGAGAGTCCCTTCAGCGAATCAGGGAGCACCACGTCGTGGCACTCTCCTGATTGGCTGTGCGCTCCTGTAGTGTCAGTGAGGCTGCACACGGCAGAGATACAATGTAGCGCCTATGCGCTCCATTGTATCCAATGGTGGGAACTTTGCGGTCAGCGGTTGACCGAAAGTAACCTCCCCGCTGACCGCAAAGTTCCCACCATTGGATACAATGGAGCGCATAGGCGCAACATTGTATCTCTGCCGTGTGCAGCCTCACTGACACTACAGGAGCGCACAGCCAATCAGGAGAGTGCCACGACGTGGCGCTCCCTGATTGGCTGAAGGGACCCTCTTTGACAGGAGTCAGGGGGGGTCCTGGCAGTCGGGGAAAGGGGTCCCATGTGTAAACATGGGACCCCTTTCAGTGCGTGGTTGGGTTTCCGGTTTGTTTTTTTGCCAAGTACGTGGATTATACAAAGAGCAGAAGATACACTGGATTATGTGAGTATAATTTTTTTCACAGGTACCCCGAGGATTCTACATGGAGAAGAGGACCGATACTCGTGTGAACATAGGTAAGTATGTATGTATGGAGGTGTGCATGTATGTAATAAACTTTTACTGTCACAGTGTGTGTGTCCTGTTTTTTGTTGGGTATTTATTTAGTAGTAGTACTACAGGTACCAGCGGGCCCGGTTTTCCACCGCATGCTGGTACTTGTGGTTCTTCAAGTACCAGCTTGCGGGGAGGCTTGCTGGGACTTGTAGTACTGCTACTAAAAACAATATTCTGATTTTTTACACTTGGCTATCAGCCCCCCATCCGCCGCCCTTGGATGGGGGGGGGCAGCCTCGGGCTTCACCCCTGGCCCTTGGGTGGCTGGAGGGGGGGGGACTCTTGATTTAAGGGGTTCCCACTCCTCCAGGGTACCCCGGCCAGGGGTGACTAGTTGGGGATGTAATGCCAGGGCCGCCAGGACCACAATAAAAGTGGAGCCCGGTGCTGGTTCAAAAAATACGGGGGACCCCTACGCTTTTTGTCCTCCGTATTTTTTGCACCAGGACCAGGCGCAGAGCCCGGTGCTGGTTGATGAAATATGGGGGAACCCCTGTCATTTTCCCCCCCATATTTTGACAACCAGGACCAGCTCAAAGAGCCCGAGGCTGGTTTTGCTTAGGAGGGTGGACCCCACGCATTTTTTTTTTTACATTTTTAACACTTTATTTTTTTTACGAAAGGTGCACAATGAAGCCCTGCACGGATCTAACAGATCCAGCCGAGATTCATTGTGTTAATGTCGGCAGTGTTTTACTATTCACTCCCGTAAAACACTGCCAAAAAATTCAAATGACATCGACATTGGAATACACGAAAATGCAGAATATGACAGCAAAGTAAATTAGTCGTAATAAATTCAAAAAGTTGCAATTTCACACATTCTATGTCATTCGTGTTTGAACTTTAACCTCATTCTGAAAATTACGAATTTTAGTAAATATACCCCAGGGTGTTTTACAGATTCAGCCTCCCTATATCCCTTCTGTGGCTCGTTGGGATTTGTCGGTTGTTCTGGATGCCCTACAAGAGTCTCCGTTTGAACCTCTTGCGTCTGTGGGCCCTAAGTGGCTTACACTTAAGGTCTTATTGTCACAACTGAGGGCTGGTGCTGACCAGGAGAAGCCTCAGTTGTAGGGGCTGGTGTATATGTAAACCTGGGCGGCAGTATGAGACTTCCAGACATGCAGATGGACTTGCACCACCAATGCCCGAAGGCGTGACCACGACAACAGGAATAAAATTAATGAATATTTATTTAGCACAGTTCAGATGGTACATCAGCAGTTGCAGTAGTAAGATATGAAAAATTAATAAAAGCAGTACACAGTTCCACAAGATGCAGTAGTAGATGGAATGTCCTTAGGTGTGGTATCCGCAACAAGGCAAGCTTGGGCGGTTAGGAGATGGAAAGTCCTTTTACCAACACCTATCTGCTGAGTAGTGAAATGGAGGCAGGAACTGACCAGCTGATGTTGTACTGAGGCTGGATGTACTGTGGAGTAAATGGTACACGGAGACTGCCGGGTTTGCCGGATAGAACCGGACCTGGTGGAGAACTGTTGAAGAAGTGCAGATGAACCAGTATAACAGGAGGAGAGTTGAAAGACACTGGTGACGCTAGATATCGGTGGTATTGAAGAGTAGATGACAGACCACCGATGGTATCAGGAAAACCGATGGCGGAACACCGATGATATCATGAGGCTGAACATCGCTGGGAGCCAGATGCTGGAAGCCGGTGTTTAGAGCACTGCCAGTCGCAGGGAGCAATGAGGACACCGCAGAGTCAGGCTGCACCGCAAGGTGGTGATTGGTGTGGGTCTCTGGTGGAGTGAAGACACAGGAGCTGGAATACCTGGAACTTGATAATCAACCACAAGGAGCAGAGACAGGATACACTGGAAATGACAACCAAAGCACTGACAACTTCCTGGTTCAGGAACAGGACCTTTATACCTGCAGCAGTGCAAGGATTGGATGAACGATCAGGCAGAGTTCAGCGATGCTGTGGATTGATGGAAATAGCGTCATGTGATTAGAACCAACATGGCTGCGCCCATACTACCATTTGGAGGGAAATCTAGCTTGTAACACCATGTGAGGAATTACAGTAATGGTGGCGGTGGCCGTGGAGGACAGTGGACGCCAACTTGCGCACTTGACACACAGAGCTGGCAGCAGAGGCCGCAGCGGGCCAGAGACGCCATGCAGACCTGTTTGTGCATTTGAAATACAATGATGGCGGCAGAGGCCGCAGCAAACAGGAGACGCCATCTGAGTACCAGAAGGGCAGCAATGGCGGCGGAGTCCACGGAGGGCTAGAAATGCCATTCTAACTACAAGAGTTCACTGTGACAGCGTCTACGGACTGGCAGAGAGGAGATGTGAAGTGAGGATGTCAGCAGCATGACTGAGACCCGGTCCTGGAACGCTGAGCCAGCCTCAGGAGACACCTGAAAGGTAGATAACGGCGTCCAGTAACCCGGATCGTGACAGCACCCCCCCCCCCCCCATTTAGGAGTGGCCCCGGGACACTTCTTAGGCTTTTGAGGAAATCTAGAGTGGAAATTCCAGACCAGTGTAGGAGCATGAACATCTGAGGCATTGGTCCAGGAGCGTTCCTCAGGGCCATAGACCTTCCAATCAATCAAATACTCAAGTTGACCATAACGGAAGTGTGAATCCAGAATCTTGGCAACTTCATACTCAACGCCACGTTGAGTCTGGTCTTTGGGAGCCGAAGGAAGTGCTGAATGGAACCGATTCAGGATCAGCGGTTTCAGAAGGGAGACGTGAAACGTCCTGGGAATTTCAGGAATGGAGGTAGCTTGGGTTTGTAAGCCACTGGGTTGATGACTTGTTCAATTTGAAAAGGACCGATATATCGAGGAGCAAATTTCATGCTTGGAACTCTCAGTCTCAAATCCTTCGTAGATAGCCAAACACGATCACCCACTTTGAGGGCAGGAATTGCCCTACGCTTCTTATCTGCAAACTTCTTGTATCTAAAACATGCCTTGAGTAGAGCCGCTCGGACATTCTTCCAGTTATTTGAAAACTGACGAAGAGTAATATCAGCTGCAGGCACTGAAGTTGCTGGAAGCGGTTGAAATTCTGGAACTTTAGGTTGAAATCCATAGTTGGTGAAGAATGGCGTAGAAGAAGATGAAGAATGATATTGGTTGTTACGGCAGAACTCGGCCCAGGGAAGAAGTTGAACCCAGTCATCTTGAGAGGAAGAGACATAAATTCGGAGGAAGGCCTCCAAGTCCTGATTCACCCTCTCAGTTTGACCATTGGTCTGGGGGTGATAAGCTGTGGAGAATTTTAACTTGACTTGGAGGGCCAAACATAAACTTCGCCAGAACTTGGCTACGAACTGTACTCCTCTGTCAGAGATTATCTCCTCGGGGAGATCATGTAGTCTGAAGATCTCCTGGATGAAGACTTGAGCCAACTTGGAAGCTGACGGAAGACCAGTAAGGGGAATGAAGTGAGACATCTTGGTGAACCGGTCAACCACCACCCAGATGGTATTAAACTTGTTACACATAGGAAGGTCCGTAATAAAGTCCATTGACAAATGGGTCCATGGACGATGAGTAGCAGATAGCGGAACCAGTTGCCCAGCGGGTGACTGGCAAGATACTTTGTCTTGAGCACATTTTGGGCAGGAAGCAATAAACTCTGTAACGTCCTTTTTCAGAGTCGGCCACCAGTAAGATCTGGAGATGAATTCAAGGGTTTTTTGGATGCATGCTTGACCGGTGAAATGGGAAGCATGTGCCCAGTGCATGAGCTTCTTCCTTAGAGCCGGTTTTACAGAACTTTTCCCTAATGGGGGCATAGAGTCCATCCTTACCATGGAGAATGCCACTGGATTAATAATAGGATGCATGTCGGTAGACTCAGACTCATTTTCTTGCTCCCAGGAGCGGGAAAGGGCATCAGCGTTGCGATTCTGTGACCCCGGACAGAACTGGAGTTTAAAGTCGAACCTAGAAAAAAAAAGTGCCCATCTGGCTTGACGAGGGTTGAGACATTGTGCGCCTTTCAAATACAGGAGATTTCTGTGGTCTGTAAGAATGGTGATGGTGTGAGAAACTCCCTCTAGAAATTCTCGACTCTTCTAGAGCGAATTTGATAGCCAAGAGTTCCTGATCGCCAGTGGCGTAATTGCGCTTAGCAGGAGAGAACTTCTGGGAGAAGAAGCCGCAGGGATGTAGATGACCATCTTTGGCTCTTTGAGACAGGAACGCGCCCACTCCAACGGAAGAGGCATCCACCTCAAGGGTGAAAGGCGAGTTGGTATCTGGCTGTTTCAACACCGGAGCTGAGATGAACCTTTGCTTTAACAAATGGAAGGCTTGGACAGCTTCTTTAGACCACTTGGAAGGGTTAGCACCCTTTTTGGTAAGGGCAGTGATAGGCGCCACAATGGTGGAAAAGTCTCGAATAAATTTTCTGTAATAATTGGCAAATCCTAAGAATCTCTGGACAGCCTTGAGGATTGTAGGTATCGGCCAATCTTGAATAGCTTGTAGTTTCTCATGGTCCATCTCTAGTCCGGAACCGGACACAATGTAGCCTAGAAACGGAATGGACTTAACTTAAAAAACGCATTTTTCCAACTTGCAATAGAGAGGATTGGCACGAAGATGGGACAGAACCTCCTTTACCCAGAAATAATGTTCCTCCAGATCGTTAGCAAAAATTAGGATGTCATCAAGGTAAACCACGACATGACGATAGAGGATGTCTCTGAAGATCTCGTTCACGAAGTGTTGGAAAACGGCTGGAGCGTTACTGAGTCCGAAAGGCATGACCGTCACGGGTGTTAAATGCGGTCTTCCACTCGTCACCCTTCCGGATCCGAATGAGGTTGTAGGCACCCCTCAAATCTAACTTCGTGAAGATAGTTGCTCCGCTAACATGATCAAAGAGTTCGGTAATCAGAGGCAGAGGATACCGATTTTTTTACAGTGATGTTGTTCAAACCTCTGTAATCGATGCATGGCCAGCTGGAGAAGAAGAAGGTCAGATGAAGCCCTTTGCCAAGTTCTCTTTAATATATTTCTCCATAGAATGAGTCTCTGGTAAAGACAACGGATATGTTCGGCCTCGAGGTGGAACCTTCCCCGGCATGAGGTCGATAGGGCAATCCCATTCCCTATGAGGGGAAAGGATATCGGCAGAAGTTTTACTGAACACATCAGTATAGTCTTGATATGGAGGAGGTGGAACATCAGAAGACTTGGAGACAGTTCTTTGGAGGACAAACCAGGAGAGATAAAGGCCGGAACCACAATCTCTCGGTTAAGGTGGAAAGACGACACCACCTTAGGCAGATAACCAGGGCGAGTTCTAAGAACCACACGGTCACAGTGAAAAATCAGAATGGGTGACCGACAGGATAAGGCACCCAAGTCCGAAACCCTTCTAGCAGAGGCAATAGTCAGCAAAAATAAGTGTCACGATCCGGGTTACTGAACGCCATTATCTACCTTTCAGGCGTCTCCTGAGACTGGCTCAGCGTTCCAGGGCCGGGTCTCAGTCATGCTGCTGACATCCTCACTTCACATCTCCTCTCTGCCAGTCCGTAGACGCTGTCACAGTGAACTCTTGTAGTTAGAATGGCGTTTCTAGCCCTCCGCCGCCATTGCTGCCCTTCCGGTACTCAGATGGCTCTGCATGGCGTCTCCTGTCTGCTGCGGCCTCTGCCGCCATCATTGTATTTCAAATGCACAAACAGGTCTGCATGGCGTCTCTCGCCCGCTGCGGCCTCTGCCGCCAGCTGTGTGTGTCAAGTGCGCAAGTTGGCGTTCACTATCCTCCGCGGCCGCCGCCTCCATTACTGTAATTCCTCACATGGTGCTACAAGCTAGATTTCCCTCCAAATGCTAGTATGGGCGCAGCCATGTTGGTTCTAATCACATGACGCTATTTCCATCAATCCACAGCATCGCTGAACTCTGCCTGATCGTTCATCCAATCCCTGCACTGCTGCAGGTATAAAGGTCCTGTTCCTGAACCAGGAAATTGGAAATGACAACCAAAGCACTGACAGTGTATCCTATCTCTGCTCCTTGTGGTTGATTATCAAGTTCCAGGTATTCCAGCTCCTGTGTCTTCACTCCACCAGAGACCCGCACCAATCACCACCTTGCGGTGCAGCCTGACTCTGCAGTGTCCTCATTGCTCCCTGCAACTGGCAGTGCTCTAAACACCGGCTTCCAGCATCTGGCTCCCAGCGGTGTTCAGCCTCATGATATCATATCATGTCAAAGGTGGAGACCATGGATCCCAGGACCTGCATGACTGAGTGTATGGACACTCATGGCATTATGCAACAACCACAAACTGCCAGTAAATGGGTCCAGGACCAGGGATCCTGAAGCTGCCTTTGTAGACACTCTGGAAGTGCAGTGGAACTTCAATCTGGGATACATCTTCCCTCCAGTTTCACTTCTGAGGGTGCTTTGCAGGTTCAAGCAGGAGGGAGGCACAATGCTTCTCATAGCTCCAGACTTGCCGAGGCGTCCATGGTTTGTAGACCTGCAGGGTCTGACAATCGACACTCCTCTCAGACTGCCTTTAAGGCAGGATGTTAACACAGGGTCCTTGTCTACACCAGGACGTAATTCAGCTGTCTTTGATGGCGTGGCTCTTGAGACATCCCTTTTAAAATCTAAGGGCTTCACTAACTCTGTTATCCAGACAATGCTTAAAGCACACAAGCCTGCCTCAGCAAGGATTTATTAGAGGACTTGGCACACTTATTTCTAGTGGTGGTCGCCGAGGAACCACAATCCTACTTTCAGAGTGACACGAGTACTTGCTTTCCTTCATGCAGGATTGGACCTAGGTCTTCGACTAGCGTACCTCAAGGTACAGATGTCTGCCCTGTCCATGTGGTTGCAGAGAAAGAGTGCTTCTCTGCCAGATATCAGAACTTTCTTTCAGGGGGTCCTCTGCATTCAGCCTCCATTTGTCTCTCCGGAGGCTACGTGGGACTTAACTTTGGTTCTACAGGTGTTACAAGCAGCTCCGTTCGAACCATTGAACTCTGTGGTTTTAAAGTGGCTGACGGAAAAGGCTCTGTTCCTCCTGGCTATTGCCTCTGTGTCCGATTTAGCGGCACTTTCGTTTCACTCTCCTTTTTTTATTTTTCATCCAGACAGAGCTGTCCTCAGAACTAGGTCTGGATACCTTCCTAAGGTGGGCTATCAATTTCATATCAATGAAGAGATTGTGTTTCCAGCCTTTCAATTTACTAACCCTTCCATAAGTGATGTATTGTTGGATGTGGTGCGAGAACTTCAGATTTATATGGAACGAACTAAGTCTATCCGTAAATCTGATGCTCTTTTGGTTTTGTATAGTTTTCACAAAAGAGGATGGCCTACTAACAAGCAGACCTTGGCTCAATGGCTTCTAATGACCAATGCTCAGGCATACATGGAAGGGGGTCTACCTGTTCCTACTGTGCTCAAGGCTCATTCCACTTGGTCTGTGGGGCCTTTGTGGGTGGTTAATCATGGAGCATCTGCGAATAAATGTGCAGAGTGGCCACGTGATCTTCCGTCCATACTTTCCTCCGTTTCTATTCATTTAATACCTTTGCTTACCAGGACCCTGCCTTTGGGCGACAGGTTCTTTGTTCTGCTCAGGAGCATCCCCTCCCTTAGGGGATACTGCTTTAGGCTATCCCCATGGTAATCCTGTGGAGCCTATGGACCCTCAAGAAGAAAACAGGAGTTATGGTAGACTTACTGTACCATGGTTACCTGTTTTTTCAAGGTCCATAGGCTCAACAGTGCACCCACCCTGACGCACCTGGCTTATGGGTATGATTATTATATGGTCACTAGTTCTGAGTGTTTTTTATTGAGTATGCCATCCTTCCTTCTCATCTGTCCTGCTCCTGCCTTGGGCTTGTTTACTAAACTGAATGGGCTGGGGTTATAGGTGAGGAGGACACAGTGCATTCTGGGACCAAAAAGCTTTAACTCTTTGTTCCAAACCACCTAAACCCCCATGGTCATCCTGTGGAGCCTATGGACCTTGAAGAAACAGAGTTAACCATGGTAAGTCTACCATGACTCTTGTTATTTACTATGCCTGTGACATGGTAGTTAGGAACTGATTGGCTGGTATTTTATCTCTGTCTACTTTATCTTTCTCTACGACTTATTAAATATACCACTAAGTACCTCATGCAAGCAACAAGTTTGTGGCTTCCCCGGGAAACCTCTCCCAGGAGAGGCACATTGTTATCTTTTCAGGTCTACGTTGGGGTTGATATGCACAAAACGACTACTATGCAAATGTGCTCCAGATGGACGCATACCTTAGGTGTGGATCAGATGGAAGCTCCTGGTTGTTTATAGTAAAGGCAGTTTAGGAAATCTCTGTAACAGTTACAAGCCCTACAGAATGCAGGAGCGGGTGTAGTATGTTAGGATGGCGCTTGGGATCCCTGCGCCCAGCATACAGGCGCCGGGATCCTGACTGCCGGCATGCAGGCAGCGGGGTGAGCGCAAAAGAGACCATTGCGGGCTCGCTGCGCTCGCCATGCTGCGGGCACAGTTTTATTCTCCCTCCAGGAGTTTTGTGGACACCCAAAAAAGGGACAATAGTTGTCGGTATGCCGGCTGTTGGGATTCCGGCGTCGGTATGGTGAGCGCCGGGATCCTGACAGCTGGCATATCAAATGCCTCCCTGCAGGAGCATAGGGGCTCTGCTCACAACTGACCGGCTGACTGATTTTACTCTAAATCAGGTTACATAGATTATACAGGTCCCTGGCATTGGAATTCAATTTCTGGCACAGGGCACCAAAATGTATAGTTACAGCACTGCTCATCCTGCTAAGGGGGTCATTCATAGTTGATCGCTAGCTGCATTTGTTCACTGTGCAGCGATCATGCAAAAAAAACGGCAGTTCTGCGCATGCGTATGAGGTGCAATGCGCACGCATGATGTACGAGTACAATGACCAATGTAGTTTTACGCAGGGTCTAGCGATGCATTTCAGTCGCACTGGCTGCCACAGAGTGATTGACATGAAGTGGGCGTTACTGGATGGCAACTGACCGTTTTCAGGGATTGCTCGGAAAAACGCAGGCGAGGTTGGAAAAACACAGGCGTGTTTGTGTCGTCAAATCCGGAACAGAATGGTCTGAATTGATTGCAAGCGCTGAGTAGGTTTTGAGCTACTCTGAAACTGCGCAAAATAAATTTGTAGCCGCTCAGCGATAGAACCGTTCGCACTTCTGCTAAGCTAAAATACACTCCCAGTGGGTGGCGGCATAGCGTTTGCACAGCTGCTAAAAACTGCTAGCGAGCGATCAACTTGGAATAACCCCCTAAATTCTAAGGGGGGAGATGTACTAAGCAGTGAAAAAGAGTGGAGAAGTGAGCCAGTGTTGGAGTTGCCCATGGCAACCAATCAGAATTGAAGTAACATTTGTAATTTGCATACTATAAAATTATAGAGCAGCTGATTGTTGGCAACTTCTTCACTGGCTCATTTCTCCACTGTTATCACTGCTTAGTACATCTCTCCCTAAATCACATAGAAATACAAATAAATCAAGCTGACACTCATGGCCACTTGTAAAAGTGCACAAAGTATACATTAGTTACGGATCCTTCCAGTTCACTTTTTAAAACTTTGATGATCACACAGCAACAGCACGCTGAGCTCACAGCTATCAGACCCTATGTATGACAGGTGGTCTGCTCACTGATGGGCACACCCCCAATTCCTATTAGCATGCAAGGCAGCTCTCCTGCACGGAGACATCACAGCAGAGCCAGTGCTTTGTACAGCATCCGGACTCCTGGGCGCTGCACAGATTACTAGGAGGAGGAGGCGTGGTGCTGCCTTATTACCTACCACTAAACGTGGAGTGAATGCATTACAATTGCAGAACGGCCAAACGATACAGAGCCTGTAAAATCCTATACAGAAAACGTTCCTATGCATTGACGTGACCGTAGAACTGTCCAAATACAGCTCTGCCTGTAGAGCCGGTGCTAAGCCCTCGTCGGCTGCTTCCCATAAGCCGCAGTCGGCGTCAGAGGACTAATAGCTGTGGCTACAGCTGGCTATGAAGGTCTGCGTTCTCTCGCCACACGGCCAGCAGCTGATGGTGACCGCTATGTAGGAAGCCGGCTGGGGCTAGTAGTGTCACAGGAACGTCTGCATCACCCACGTGTGGCCGCACAGCAGCAGCATAACATCATGTCCTCTCACCCGAGCGGGCGTCACGCAGCATGATGGTGACAGCACTGATAGGACCGGGGTTACTCTCATAGCATCCCGCGCCTTGTGAGCGGCGTTACTCAGACGACTGGCGCCGCCTGGCTCGCAGGCTGGCCAATGTGGAGAGCCGGTGCACGGAGGAGCTGAGAGGAACAGCTGGCGGCGGCATTGGCTGCTCATTGTGGAAGAGGGATCATCAGCCCGGCGGCCTCGGAATGTGCCTGCTGCGGGTCACTGCCGCGGTCTCCACCCGCTAGCTGCTGCCGCCCAGACAAGGTAACCTGATGGTGTCAATACTGCAACTACATTATCATTCATTGCCCGCAGAGTTCCCCAGCCAGTCCTGGTCCCAGACATACAAGCAAGGGCTACAGAGACAGCCCTGCCATAGTCCTGCATTGCTAATAGCATTCAGCTGCCAATATCATTTGTAGCCTGTATCAGACCTATTAGTATGGACAATAACCTTATACAGCACGTCGTCACAATATCATACTGATAGTTTATTTTATATATATATATATATATATATATATATATATATATATATTTTTTTTTTTTTACTTTTTTTTTTTTTTGTGCCCAAAATAAAAGCCCAAAGTGATTCTGCTGGTAAAAATCTCAATACAATAGAACACAACCCATGTTTCTGTCCTTGCATACCTCTGATACTTCTGCACCACTAAGGCCTCCCAACTAGAACTTTAGCACAATAGATGCGAGTCTCTGAGATGCCCTGTTGGCTGAATAAGAAGCTAATGTCAGTCTCCTCTGATGTATGAATAATGGGTTCTATCCATTGAAGCGCTCTGAACCTGCTGACTGTTTTATTTGGCGTATAGGGGGGAAAGGATTGGGGTGGGCAAACAGAAGTTGAATGCTTTGCGTGGGAATCCACCATATTCATTCTGACTGACGTATTTGTGAGTATGTGACACTCATGCATAATTGAATAATACTGTGTGCGCAGCATTCCTTAGACTTTCTGTGTTAACAATGATTTAGTACTAGCTGATATATTGCCTAGTATTGCACTTTGTTCTGTTCCTAGGGAGATATTTATCAAAGCTTGGAGAAAAAAATGTTGAGATAAAGTACCAACCAATCAGCTCCTGTCATTTTTCAAACACAGCCTGTAAAATGTAAGGCAGAAGCTGATTGGCTGGTACTTTATCTCACAATTTTATCTCTGTCTGAACTTGGATAAATATAACAGTTAGGGGATATCTAACATATTAGATTTTATGTTACAGTAGAGCAGAGATTTTCAACCTTTTACAACTCGCGGAACAAGATTTAAATATTGCCAAGGCGCACACAAATATAATGGTGATGCATGGTGCAGTTGCGTGTCCTAGGATGTCGTGTCGCAGCTTCTCCATTTGTAACGCCTGAGCCACATCTGAGAAAGCCAGAAGAGCCCAAAACTGCCCCGGGCTCAAAAATAAGAATTTACTCACCGGTAATTCTATTTCTCGTAGTCCGTAGTGGATGCTGGGAACTCCGTAAGGACCATGGGGAATAGCGGGCTCCGAAGGAGGCTGGGCACTCTAGAAAGATTTATGACTACCTGGTGTGCACTGGCTCCTCCCACTATGACCCTCCTCCAAGCCTCAGTTAGGACACCGTGCCCGGACGAGCAGACATAATAAGGAAGGATTTAGAATCCCGGGTAAGACTCTTACCAGCCACACCAATCACACCGTACAACTCGTGATACTATATCCAGTTTGACAGTATGAAAACAACTGAGCCTCTCAACAGATGGCTCAACAATAACCCTTTAGTTAACAATAACTATTTACAAGTATTGCAGACAATCCGCACTTGGGATGGGCGCCCAGCATCCACTACGGACTACGAGAAATAGAATTACCGGTGAGTAAATTCTTATTTTCTCTAACGTCCTAGTGGATGCTGGGAACTCCGTAAGGACCATGGGGATTATACCAAAGCTCCCAAACGGGCGGGAGAGTGCGGATGACTCTGTAGCACCGAATGAGAGAACTCCAGGTCCTCCTCAGCCAGGGTATCAAATTTGTAGAATTTTGCAAATGTGTTTGCCCCTGACCAAGTAGCTGCTCGGCAAAGTTGTAAAGCCGAGACCCCTCGGGCAGCCGCCCAAGATGAGCCCACCTTCCTTGTGGAATGGGCATTTTTGGCTGTGGTATGCCTGCCACAGAATGTGCAAACTGAATTGTACTACAAATCCAGCGAGCAATAGACTGCTTAGAAGCAGGAGCACCCAGCTTGTTGGATGCACACAGGATAAACAGCGAGTCAGATTTTCTGACTCCAGCCGTCCTGGAAACATAAATTTTCAGGGCCCTGACAACGTCTAGCAACTTGGAGTCCTCCAATTCACTAGTAGCCGCCGGCACCACAATAGGCTGGTTCAGGTGAAACGCTGACACCACCTTAGGGAGAAATTGGGGACGAGTCCTCAACTCTGCCCTATCCATATGGAAAATCAGATAAGGGCTTTTACATGATAAAGCCGCCAATTCTGACACTCGCCTGGCTGAAGCCAAGGCTAATAACATGACCACTTTCCACGTGAGATATTTCAGATCCACGGTTTTTAGTGGCTCAAACCAATGTGATTTTAAGAAACTCAACATCACGTTGAGATCCCAAGGTGCCACCGGAGGCACAAACGGGGGCTGAATATGCAGCACTCCTTTTACAAAAGTCTGAACTTCAGGTACTGAAGCTAGTTCTTTTTGAAAGAAAATCGACAGAGCCGAGATCTGTACTTTAATGGAGCCTAGTTTTAGGCCCATATCCACTCCTGCTTGCAGGAAATGCAGAAATCGACCTAGTTGAAATTCCTCTGTTGGGGCCTTATTGGCCTCGCACCATGCAACATATTTCCGCCATATGCGGTGATAATGCGTTGCCGTAACATCTTTCCTGGCCTTAATAAGCGTAGGAATGACTTCTTCCGGAATACCCTTTTCCTTTAGGATCCGGTGTTCAACCGCCATGCCGTCAAACGCAGCCGCGGTAAGTCTTGGAACAGACAGGGCCCCTGCTGTATCAGGTCCTGTCTGAGCGGTAGAGGCCACGGGTCCTCTGAGAGCATCTCTTGAAGTTCCGGGTACCACGCTAGTCTTGGCCAATCCGGAACCACGAGAATTGTGTTTACTCCTCGCTTTCTTATTATTCTCAATACCTTTGGAATGAGAGGCAGAGGAGGGAACACATAAACCGACTGGTACACCCACGGTGTCACTAGAGCGTCCACAGCTATCGCCTGAGGGTCCCTTGACCTGGCGCAATATCTTTTTAACTTTTTGTTGAGACGGGACGCCATCATGTCCACCTGTGGTTTTTCCCAACGGTTTACCAGCATCTGGAAGACTTCTGGGTGAAGTCCCCACTCCCCCGGGTGGAGGTCGTGTCTGCTGAGGAAGTCTGCTTCCCAGTTGTCCACTCCCGGAATGAACACTGCTGACAGTGCTAGTACATGATTCTCCGCCCATCGGAGAATTTTTGTGGCTTCTGCCATCGCCATCCTGCTTCTTGTGCCACCCTGTCGATTTACATGGGCGACTGCCGTGATGTTGTCTGACTGGATCAGCACCGGCTGGTGTAGGAGCAGGGCTTTTGCTCGACTTAGGGCATTGTAGATGGCCCTTGGTTCCAGAATATTTATGTGAAGGGAAGTCTCCTGACTCGACCATAGTCCTTGGAAGTTTCTTCCCTGTATGACTGCCCCCCAGCCTCGAAGACTGGCATCCGTGGTCACCAGGACCCAGTCCTGTATTCCGAACCTGCGGCCCTCTAGAAGATGGGCACTCTGCAGCCACCACAGTAGAGACACCCTGGTTCTTGGAGACAGGGTTATTAAGCGATGCATCTGAAGATGCGATCCGGACCACTGGTCCAACAGGTCCCACTGAAAGATTCTGGCATGGAACCTGCCGAAGGGAATTGCTTCGTAAGAAGCTACCATCTTTCCCAGGACCCGTGTGCAGCGATGCACTGATACCTGTTTTGGTTTCAGGAGGTCTCTGACTAGAGATGACAACTCCCTGGCTTTCTCCTCCGGGAGAAACACTTTCTTCTGGACTGTATCCAGAATCATACCCAGGAACAGTAGCCGTGTCGTCGGAACCAGCTGTGACTTTGGGATATTCAGAATCCAGCCGTGCTGGTGCAGCACCTCCTGAGATAGTGCTACTCCCACCAACAACTGTTCCTTGGACCTCGCTTTTATTAGGAGATCGTCCAAGTACGGGATAACCTCCCTGTCTGAGGGAGCAATCGGCAAGGCAGATTTTAGGAACCGGTGGGGTGGGGACGCCTCGAATTCCAGCTTGTACCCCTGAGATACTATTTGCAGGATCCAGGGATCCACCTGTGAGCGAACCCACTGCTCGCTGAAATTTTTGAGGCGACCCCCCCACCGTACCTGGCTCCGCCTGTGGAGCCCCACCATCATGCGGCGGACTTGGAAGAAGAAGCGGGGGAGGACTTTTGCTCCTGGGAACCTGCTGTTTGTTGCAGCCTTTTTCCCCTACCTCTGCCTCTGGACAGAAAAGACCCGCCTTTTCCACGCCTGTTTTTCTGGGTCCGAAAGGACTGAACCTGATAAAACGGCGCCTTCTTAGGCTGTGAGGGGACATGGGGTAAAAATGCTGACTTCCCAGACGTTGCTGTGGAAACTAGGTCCGAGAGACCATCCCCAAATAATTCCTCACCCTTATATGGTAACACTTCCATGTGCTTTTTTGAATCTGCATCTCCTGTCCACTGGCGAGTCCATAAGCCTCTCCTAGCAGAAATGGACAATGCACTTACTTTAGATGCCAGTCGGCAGATTTCCCTTTGTGCATCTCTCATATATAAGACTGAGTCTTTTATATGGTCTATGGTTAACAGGATCGTGTCTCTGTCTAATGTGTCAATATTTTCTGACAGTTTATCTGACCACGCAGCGGCAGCACTGCACATCCAAGCTGACGCAATAGCTGGCCTAAGTATAATGCCTGTGTGTGTATATACAGACTTCAGGATCGCCTCCTGCTTTCTATCAGCAGGTTCCTTGAGGGCGGCCGTATCCGGGGACGGTAGTGCCACCTTTTTAGACAAACGTGTGAGCGCTTTATCCACTCTAGGGGGTGTTTCCCAACGTGACCTATCCTCTGGCGGGAAAGGGAACACCATTAGTACCTTCTTAGGAATTACCAATTTTTTATCAGGGAAGGCCCACGCTTCTTCACACACTTCATTTAATTCATCTGATGGGGGAAAAACTACGGGTAGTTTTTTCTCTCCAAACATAATACCCTTTTTAGTGGTACCTGTAGTTATATCAGAAATGTGTAACACCTCTTTCATTGCCTCAATCATGCAGTGAATGGCCTTAGTGGGCATCAGGTTAGACTCATCGTCGTCGGCACTGGTGTCAGTATCAGTGTCGACATCTGGGTCTGCTTGAGGTAGCGGGCGTTTTAGAGCCCCTGACGACCCATGCGACGCCTGGGCAGGCACGAGCTGAGAAGCCGGCTGTCCCACATTTGGCATGTCGTCGATTTTCTTATATAAGGAGTCTATACGTGCACTCATTACTTTCCATAAGCCCATCCACTCAGGTGTCTGCCCCGCAGGGGGTGACATCCCTTCTAAAGGCATCTGCTCCGCCTCCACATCATTATCCTCATCAAACATGTCGACACAGCCGTACCGACACACTGCACACACACAAGGAATGCTCCGAATGAGGACAGGACCCACAAAAGCCCTTTGGGGGGACAGAGTGAGAGTATGCCAGCACACACCAGAGCGCTATATAATGCAGGGACTAACTGAGTTATGTCCCCTATAGCTGCTTTTTATATTATATATATATATATATATATATATATATTGCGCCTAAATTTAGTGCCCCCCCTCTCTGTTTTTACCCTGTTCCGTAGTGTAGACTGCAGGGGAGAGCCAGGGAGCTTCCTTCCAGTGGATCTGTGAAGGAGAAATGGCGCCAGTGTGTCTGAGGGAGATAGCTCCGCCCCTTTTCCGCGGCCTATTCTCCCGCTTTTTTCTGGATTCTGGCAGGGGTATTTACCACATATATAGCCTCTGGGGCTATATATTGTGGTATTTTTGCCAGCCAAGGTGTTTTTATTGCTGCTCAGGGCGCCCCCCCCCAAGCGCCCTGCACCCTCAGTGACCGGCGTGTGAAGTGTGCATGAGGAGCAATGGCGCACAGCTGCAGTGCTGTGCGCTACCTTGGTGAAGACTGATGTCTTCTGCCGCCGTTTTTCCGGACCTCTTCTTGCTTCTGGCTCTGTAAGGGGGACGGCGGCGCGGCTCCGGGACCGAACACCAAGGACTGGGCCTGCGGTCGATCCCTCTGGAGCTAATGGTGTCCAGTAGCCTAAGAAGCCCAATCCGGCTGCAAGCAGGCGAGTTCGCTTCTTCTCCCCTTAGTCCCTCGCTGCAGTGAGCCTGTTGCCAGCAGGTCTCACTAAAAATAAAAAAACTAAACTATACTTTCTTTCTAAGGGCTCAGGAGAGCCCCTAGTGTGCATCCAACCTCGGCCGGGCACGAAATCTAACTGAGGCTTGGAGGAGGGTCATAGTGGGAGGAGCCAGTGCACACCAGGTAGTCATAAATCTTTCTAGAGTGCCCAGCCTCCTTCGGAGCCCGCTATTCCCCATGGTCCTTACGGAGTTCCCAGCATCCACTAGGACGTTAGAGAAATTAGAACTGGCTCTGTAATCACTAAACCCAACAGTATTGATCGTTCCAGGGCCTCAGTAGTTGCAAAACACTGACTGGCCTGGCTCTGCTTCTATGGTGACACACCTGGAGACTGCTCAGGGCACACTAGTGTGCCACGGCACAGTGGTTGAAAAACACTGCAGTAGAGGATAACTTTTTCTCTTCCCCCGCGTAAGCCCCCTTACCCACCTCTGCCCCCTACCATAACCCTCCCTTGTGGGTGCCTAGCCCTAACCCTCCCTTCCCCACTGCCTAAACCTCCCCGCTTGATGCCTAACCCCCTCCTCCCCTTCTATGTGCTTAACCCTCCCTCCCCAGTTTCTAACCTTGACCTTCCCAGCCTTGCAGCCTAACCCTAACCACACTTTCTTCTGCCTAAACATAATCTCCGCAACACAGCAGTACACCAGCGCATTTCACTGTCTGGACGATCTGGATGTTCGCTGTCGGTAATGTGACGCCGGCATCCCGTGCGGCGTCAGTATCTCGACACTGGCATTGCCTCCTGCTTCGGGATCCCGGCGTCGGTATATCGGCCGCCAGGTTCCTGTCTATCGGGAAGCTAACTGCTTCCCCAGCCATACAGTCTGCCCATATGCAACTAATTTAGAATGTGTGTGCTGGACTTTCAAACTTCTGTGCCTTTATTGTGAGCAAAGTGACAATATGTACTGTAGGGTGTTTATCTTTTAGTTCCAGAGACGTTAACATACCCATATATGCAGTGATTTCACCAATAATGCTCCTCAAGGGATGCGTTCAGGATCCCGACAGTCTGTATGCCGGCAAACGTGTCATACCCCAGGAATCCCGACAGCACTCAGGACACAAGCGCCAGAATGCCGGAATGCTGAAGGTGAGTATCAGGGGTTAGGGTTATGCACCTGGGTGGGTGGTTAGCCATAGCCGTCACGCACCGAGGGTTAGTCCTAGCCTTCTTCCCTCTATAGTTAGGGTAGGGGACAGGAGAGGGGTAAAATACTTACCCTCGTCGGTGTCGGGCTCCTTATTGTCAGGATGTCTCAGTCGGTATCCAGTACTTTATTACCCCCCCCCCCCCCCCCCCCAACACCCCCTTTCATACTAGAAGCACAATTCCGCTTTTTTTTTTTTTACGTGCAGCAACCCGGGATTTTCCTGTCCTCGAGCCTGCCCTTTACCTGGGTTGAGGCTGAGACCTGGGAATTTGCCGGCTGCTTGACTCGTCAATTTCACGGATCTAGGTCTGAAAGCAGTACAAGTAACCCAGTACTTTTTTTTGCTGCGAGTTGCTGCATCTGATACCATATTACCAGAGCAATTCAGGATTGCTCCAGTGCAGGGGCAGGTTTTACAAGAAGCAGCTGTCTCCACGATCCCTAACACTGACAATCTTATAAACTGTTTTAGAAATAATAATTGAATGACTGGTACACTCTCAGCACAATTTAAATCTGATAGATTTTCCATAGTGAGCACCCTTAATAAAGAGATGAATCATAATTGTACTTAGTGGCTAACTTACCGTTCTTCACATTTTTCCTGTTAACTAGCACTTCTTACTGCCCCTCTCAGCTATCCAATGTACACACAGATCATGTTGGGGGAGCGTAATTGTCAAGAAATCGGTGCAGCAATAGCCGTGCTGTATGGCAGCCCGGTTTTGCACAAAAGTGTTCGCTGCCCCATAGGGTATGGTGCACTTTTGTGCAAATTTGGCATTCAGTCAGCCAAATTTAATTTAACTGTTCATTTGGTACAACTGTCTTCAATACAAAGATCTTCAATACAAAATACATGATGTTATGAAAGAATTTAATCTATCACATTGTTACATTGTTATGCAACTGTATCCAATTTTGTTCTGATCAGAGCATCTTAACTGTTGTGTTGTAAGAAATTCATTTATAATGGCTTCCTTGAAAAGAGAAACTACCAATCAACCAGCAGACACCTTTTTTCCAGTGTAAACCTAGCTAACCTATCCTCATAATCCAGTGCCTCTAACCTCTTAATCAATTTTGTGGCTCACCTCTGAACCCTCTCAGGTTCCAAGATATCTTTTTTTTACTTATTTTTTAATATATATAGTGTGGTGCCCAGAACTGTACACAATATTCAATGTGTGGTGGTACCAATGATTTATACAGTGGCAGGATTACACTCTCATCCCTGGTCTTTATTCCCAATTTTATGCATGCTAACACCTTATTTGCCTTCGTTGCTGCACTATGACATTGGGTGCTGCTGCTACGAAGTCCATTATCAATGAGCACCAACAAATATTTTTCAACTAGAGTGTCCTGAAGTGCATAACTTTTTACATTTTTATTTTATATTGAATCTCATTCTCCCTTTATCTGCCTAAACGTCCAGTTTAATAAGTCGTTCTGTAGAGACTCAACATCCGTTTCTGAATTAATTACCCTACACAGTTTGGTATCATCCGCAAAACTTTGCTTTCCAGACCTACTCCTAGGTCATCAATAAATATTTTGAACAGTAGTGACAGAGTACGGACCCTTGCGGTATTCCAGTTCCAGTTGGAAAACATCCCATTAACCACTACTCGCTGTTCCCTGTTATCCAGCCAATTATTTACCCAAGTACAAATAGTATTACCTAAACCAAGCCCTCTTATTTTGAAAATCAGTCTTGTGTGGCACTGTGTCGAAGGCTTTAGCAAAATCTAAATAGACCACATCCACTGATCTTCCCTGGTCAAGATTATCGCTCACTTTCTCATAGAAGCTAATTACAGATGGAGCCGCGCTTATCTGAGACGGCTCCATTGCAGGCGTGCACTCCTGACGTGACTAGGCGATCCGTCCACCTAGTTATGCCGGGAGTGCACAGAGACGCTCCAAATGTGAGCGTCTCTGTCCGGTCGCGCGGATGGAGACGCTCTCCATTCAAGTGAATGGGGCGCGTCGTGCACGCGGCCGGCCGGAGAAGCTCTTCGCGATAGGCGCTTCCGGGCAGGTGTGCCTAGTCACAGACGGAGCCACGACTAGCGTGGCTCCATCTGTAAGTTAGTTTGACATTACCTAACCCTCACAAAACCATGCTGGTTCCTATTAATAAGCATGGTGGTTTCCAAGTACTCCTGTATGCTATCCCTTATTATACCTTCCAATATTTTCCCCACTATGGATGTCAAACTTAACGGTCTATAGTTACTAGGATGAGTTTTAATTCCCTTTTTAAATATTGGCACTACCTCTGCTATACGCCAGTTCTTTGGTACCAAGCCTGATGTAATTGATTCATAGAAAATCAAATATAAAGGCCTTGCCATTTCTGAGTTAAGCTCCATAAGACCCCATGGATAAAGTCCGTCTGGACCAGGAGATTTATTTATCTCAATTTTGCTTAGTCTCTCCCAGACTTGTACTTCCTCACTTAAATATGTACTCAGAAATGGGACGTTATTGATGCTTTTGTTGTGCACTACTCCCACCATCTGTTCCTCACAAGTAAACACTGATGAAAAAAAAATCGTTCAATATTTCTGCTTTATCTTTGTCATTATTAATCAAGACTCCCAACTTGCCTTTTAGTGGTCCTATATTGACTTTTTTTTAACCTTTTACCATTAATATACTTAAAAAACTTTTTGGGGTTTGTTTTACTCTCCTTAGCGATTTGCTTCTCGTTTTCTATCTTAGCTGTCCTGATTCCTTTTTTGCATTTTTTTTGTTACATTCCTTGTAGACATTGAATGATTCAGCCTTCCGATCAGATTTAAACTGTCAGGCAAGCTGTTTTTGTGAATCCGTTGGACTCAGACCAACCGAAGGAGCAGATGCTCCGGAGTGCAGGAAACCAGGACGATGAAGTTAATTCCTTTTCATATATTTATTAACGGCACAAACAGAGAAAAGCGGTAGGAAGTCAAACTGGGTTGGGACTGATAAACTGTAGAGAATGAAGTCTCTGAACTCCTGAAGGAAGAGGCTGGTGCTTGCGGAGAGAGATGGTTTGAAGAAGGGGCGTGACTGTGGAACTATGACGAGGTTTGCAGGGTGACGTGGGGGCGTGAGATGAACTGCGGAGAGTAAGTTTCTGGATGGGATGATAACGTGAGTAAAAACTGTAAGAATGTCCAATGAATGATACGAAGTCGAGACTAAAGAACTGAGAAAAGTCTGCTTTAGATGATACGAAGTTGTGGCTGAAGAACTGTGAAGACCGGTTGCAAGATGATGCGTAGACGTGAAAGGAGAACTGTGAAGACGGGTTACCTAGCTGAAGCGAGGACGTAACTGAGGAGCTGCGAGGATCGTCCACTGGATGATGCGGAGACGTGACCGAAGGACACAGACTGAGGCTGACAAACCACCACGGGAAACCTGGAGAACTCAAAGACACCGGTGGGAGAGTGGTCGACCGTGACCGCGCACTGGGAAGCTGGTGGTCGTAGTTCAACGAGAACTGGCTGACAACTCGGAGAGCGAGATGGGACCAAATTCCTAGAGACGCACAGAGAAATCTGCAGGAGCACAGACCTAGGGTACAGAGTAACCACAACAAAGCAATGGCACAGAATGCAAAAATCCCAGCCTATTTATAGGCAGCAGAAAACCGGGATTGGCTGACTGGAGCCTGGCACTTAAAAACTTTTAGTGTGTGCTGGCTCCTCCCCTCTATGCCCCTCCTACCAGACTCAGTTTAGAAAAATGTGCCAAAGGAGCCAGGTGCACTTCTCTGGATCTCCAGAGATTTTTCTTTAAATTTAATATAGTTTATTATTTTCAGGTAGCTCTGCTTCAGTAAGTGTACGGGTGTTGCATCAGGGAATGGAATGAGGGGATAATTGGAGCGTTACATGTTTTGCTGATTACAACCCTAATTATTATTTGCATTTTATTTTTCTTATCTTCTACGATTTAGTTTATTCTGCTATCATCATTCAGTTTTCCTTTATGGGTCAAGTAGATAGAAAATTAGAGACAATGGGGGTAATTCCAAGTTGATCGCAGCAGGAAATTTTTTAGCAGTTGGGCAAAACCATGTGCACTGCAGGGGAGGCAGATATAACATGTGCAGAGAGAGTTAGATTTGGGTGGGTTATTTTGTTTCTGTGCAGGGTAAATACTGGCTGCTTTATTTTTACACTGCAATTTAGATTGCAGATTGAACTCACCACACTCAAATCTATCTCTCTCTGCACATGTTATATCTGCCTCCCCTGCAGTGCACATGGTTTTGCCCAACTGCTAACAAAGTTCCTGTTGCGATCAACTCAGAATTACCCCCAATGTTCTGTTTATTGTATCACACTGCACTTTATTATAGCCTTTTATCTTAAGTTTGGATAATTGAGTGTGCTTATTTATCTTGCTATGTCTGTGTCAATACATTTTTTGGGGAAAAAGTTATTTTTGGATTATATATAAAGAAGGAATAGACTGTGGCACCTCTACATTACAAACTTCAGGATCTCACAGAAATAAAAATTGTGACTATATGTATTACTCACTTCACTATGAATTTCTTCAATATTCAATATTACTCACCAATTTTCCTATATATATATATATATATATATATATATATATATATATATAATATATATATGTGTATATGTATATATATATATATATATATATATATATATGTAGTATATATATATATATGTATATGTAATATATATACACACACACACACCAAAAAGAATGATGGCACTCAGACTCCAAAATGTGCAGAGGGACCATACACCATAATGCAGTAGTAACACAGTCCTGAAGACCGGGTGTAGTGCCTCGAAAACGTTAGACCATTTTTTAATACACATTGTTACTTTTGCATATTTTGGAGTCTCAGTGGCATCATTCTTCTTGTTGTTATGAAGTATTCTTCTGAGGGGCACCTGAGCATTTGTATGTATATAATTTCATAACCGGTTTTACCCCCTTATTAACTCTGTTCTGGACTTTCTGAACCACACAACTGTTCAGGGAAACACTTGTATCCCTTACATTATATTCAATAGTATCTCAGAATGATAGGGCAGATGTATTAAGCCTGGATAAGTGGAGGGTGATAACGCACTAGCCAATCATTACGGGTTTGAAAAATGACAGTTTGGAGCTGGTGTGTTATCACCTTCCACTTATCACTTCTTTATCACTTCTCTAGACTTAATACATCTGCCCTAATATTATTTTAGTACTTGATTGTATTCCAGATAAAATAAGATGTAATAGTGCAGTACCATTATTAGCACCAATGGGCAAATTAACTATTGCAGACTGATATGAATGCATTTCCACGTATATATTTAGTCTTTTTTTGTTCTTGTTTTTAATCAATTAACTTGAAGAACAAAGAATTTGCAATAGTGTGACACCTTTTTAAGAGTTCATATCTTATCTTATTAGGAGTCGCACTCAACTTGTGGATGCTGATAATGCTCCTATCTCCGATAGTGAGTGCCAAATGTATTCTTTGTTCCAAGAAAGATATTGCCCATTTATTTCCTGGCAGTCTGTCTTCACAAGTTATATGCCAATTCTCATCATACAAAAGAGGAAAAACCTCCTCTACAGTAATACTTTAATATAACATTACATTGAGAATTTTTCAGAATGGCACTCTTTTTGAGGGCTCCAGAATAAAAGATATAGGGGCAGATGTACTAAGCCATGGAGAGTAATAAAGTGGAGATAGGAGCGGATTAATTAATAGTTTCTGTCACTTTTTAAACCCAGCCTGTAACATGGCAGTTAGGAGCTGCTTGGCTGGTACTTTATCTCCACTTTATCACTCTCCAAGGTTTAGTACGAGGGGTGTGCAGTAAGTTTCCAGATATGCAGTGCATACTGTAGGTAGAGTAGACACAATCTGTCTGGTTGTGAACTGTAATTTTACTAAAGTTCTTGTGAAATGTCAAGGCACAGAACCGTATATAAGCAGCACTGCACACTTAAGAAGTCAGCATGTTCACTTCCTTCACAAACTCGTTATGGAGCCATGATCTTCTACTACAAGAGTGGTCTGCGACAGGAGGAGAGATTTGACCAAGTGTTAGCTGCTTTTGGGGAGGTTTGCATAATTTTGTCGCAGGAGTTGGTCCCTGGAAGACTAGTTGCTCTGTGGCTGACCTATGTCCGCCATCACTGAGGACAACACTGCTGCTGTGCAGGCCATAGTTAAGGTGGACACCAGGGTGAGCTTAGCCCAGTTAGAGAATGTGATAAGCATCTCAATGGGATCCATCTGCTTGATACTCGACAAAAAACTTGACCTGAGCAAGGTTTCTGCATGCTGGGTGACCCCATCAGCAGACTCGAGAGCAGAAGAAGGTACGGGTGACACAACATGTTGGCCAGGTTTGATGGCAGTTGGCCAGACTGTGTCTGGGAGATCATCAATGACTATGAATCCTGGATCTACAGTTTCGACCCCTAGAACAGTCGGCCTACTGGACCCCAGCAGGAGGCGCTCTGCCACAGAAGTTCCAACGTGAGCGCAGCATAGCCAAGCAAATGTTGGCTGTTTTTGCAGCCAAGACTGGTCATGTAGCTTCCTTTACCACTTGTGCAGCATCACATAATCACTGGAGACTGGTTCATCAAACCATTGCCTGCCACAAGTTCTGGAAGCTATTTAAAAAACTTGCTCTCTTGGTGCCCTGTTCCATCAGGGCAATGCACCTGCCCACAACTCTATGAAATAGGTGGATTTTCTGGCCCATGAATGCATCCAGTAGCTTGGTCATCTGCCGTATAGTCCAGACCTGTCCTCCTGCAACAACTTCTTGTTCTCACAAATCAAGTGCAAGGTATATGGGATTCGTTTAGAGTTACTGGAAGCTGCAGTGGAGAACTTCATCCAGCATGTAAAAGACATACATGCTTCCAGTGCTCTCTTTGTAGGAAAACAGGTTCAGGAACTGTGGGAGGGGCAGATATGGACGGTGCTAAGGGTGGAGCTACCAAAGGGGTGGGGCATCAATTGGTGCATATATTTTTTTATAACACATAATGCTGTGTAGTTCCATATATACACATACTGCCCCCAGCAGTGCCATATATACACACAATGCCCCCAGCAGTGCCAGATACACAGTGCCTCAAATAGCACATAGTAGCCATATACAATAATGCACAGGTCAGCCATATACCATAAGGCACAAACCTGCACAGAAGGAACAACATTATGGCCAGGATTACCTGTATGAGCATCCTGCATGTAGATATTAAAGGCTGGGTATGGGGCGAGGATATGGATGGAGATACCCTGGGAGAACTGTGTAAGTGGCAGAGGGCACAGATACAGCTAGTAGAGGGGGCACGGAGGCAGCTGGAGCAGAGGGGGCAGTGCCATTACTAGACATTTTAGTGCTGTGTGCAAGAAACTGCATCTGCGCCCCCCCCCCCTCCCCACACACACACAGTAGCGCCACTTACACACATTACGCAAGGCAGAGTCCCCTTTTACACAGTGCGGCAGGCAGAGTCCCCTTTTACACAGTGCGGCAGGCAGAGCCCCCCCTTTTTCCTCCCCTAGACTGTGACTGAGGGTACTGAGCTGGGTGCAGTGCTGCGCCTGCAGCTCCTGGGGACTGGGATGTCCGATCAGCGTGCTGCTGCCTGCTGGACTTGTCCTGGGTCAGGTCAACTTCTCTGCTCTCCAGGCTCCCCCTCCTGCCAGAATGCCACAGCTCCTCGCAGGGCATTGTCTTAGTAGA